>NC_090992.1:19510000-19815083 GCF_041146395.1 Eulemur rufifrons
AGTAGGTATTCAATAAATAGCTATGGAGTGTAAATAAATGACATAATAAATCAAATTGAACACAGGAAGCTGTGAGTTGAGTGTAAGGGATTTCTTAAATGGAAAATTGTGAAAATGTCTCTGTAGTGGGAAGCCATTGTCATTGGGGACTTTAAGAGGGAAGTATGGAGAATGCTAAAAATGAATGAATGTGCTGGAGGGGACTAAAAGTTGAGATTCTGTGTTGAGAAGGCTTTAGAACAGATAAATTTCTTAGTACATTATAGAACCATATACATTCAGGGCAATAAAAATTAACACTGAAACCCAAAGAAAGGTAAATACACACACACACACACACACACACACACAAAAGAAGCTCATTGCTTCTTTGTATATATATGCATAAACAAAGGAGTTCATTGCTCTTATTTTGAAGGACTTACAAAACATAATTATTTCTGTTTAATCTATTTAAAAATATCTTAAAATGCTAAAGAGAAGATCAGGAGTCTATAAATGTTCTGACAAACATTCTTTTCCTTCTCAATTGTCCAATACATCACACACATGACCTTTGTCCATCTTGAAGCATCTGTTCCTTGACTGTTTTGATCAGAGTGTACCAACAAAGATAAACATAGCTAATAGCCTTCTGTACTGCAGTACCAGCTAGTTAAAGACAATAGTAACTGCTGAACAGTGAGACACCTCAGACCCACATCACCCAGTGCTTTAGAAAATTTTCAAGGGCAAATGTACTGGCCTTGAATTTAGGTTTGAATGGAAGTAACTTCTCTCTTCTGAGTGGCAGCTTTAAAGAATAATTAGGAAGCACTGGAATAAAAATTTCATTTTTTAAAATCCTAGATTTGGTCATGCAACAAGATGTCAGTGTAGGTGGGAGATAGATTATTTTAAAGAAAAATCAGAGCGTATGAAGAACCGAAATGAGAGATTAGAGTGAAAGAACGAGGGGAAAAAGAGGAAAAGGAAGAAAACAGCAAAAATCAGGATTCTATTAGAGTATGCCAAAGGTCAAATTATGTTTAATAACCTTTCTAATTTTATGAGTTATAAATATGATGATAGTCATGTCATGACATCATTTAGCCCTAGAATTGAAGGAGTGCTTGGTCATTTAGATAATGGAGCTGGGGATGGTAATAGGATGAAACGGATAGTGCAGGGTGACAGGTTAGTTCTTTTAGGATCATAGGCTCCTTCCTACTGCTGCATAAAAGGGATTATTATATTGGCTTTCAGAAGTATCTTGACATTTCCATTAAAATCATGATTTTGACAGGTTTATGTATTCAGCCCTTTTCATTTGCATGGGATTGAAACTTGACATTAAAAATCCTTAGACAAAATGCATTTTAAACATCACACATACTTGCATATTTATGTATGCACACAGTAAATGCAACATGTACGTCTACACAGTATATATCATTTTTAATAGTCCTTACATTTTATAGTTTTTACTGAATTCCTCATTACTTTGGTAAGTGTTAAATAATCTATGTAAAAGATGAAAAATATTTGAAGAGTTTGAATGAATGTGGTCTGCATGAAAAGTTATGTTTTTGGCAGTAGCCAGGATACTTACTTCTTAACAAGTTAAGTATTACAGGCTTTTAGTACAATCCTTTTAGATTTGGTGAAGGCTTTATATATCATTAATGTGTTATTACAATTTGGCTTTTATTTTTCAAGGGCTATGCATTTCATTTAAAGCCACCACATTTTATTCATTTAAAGTCCCCAGCACAGACTCATCATCACTTATCAAGTCAAATTGGATTTTCTTTACTATGGTTTGTGCCTTTGCTACTCAAAGGGTTGTCAAAGTACCAGCAACATGGGCATTACCTGGGAGCTTGTTAGAAATGAACGTCAGGCCCCACATTAGATCTGTTAAATCACAGTTTTCCTTTTAACAACATGCGTAGGTAATGCACATGCACATTAAAATTTGAGAAGTTCTGGTTTCAACAATACACAAAACAAAAACAAGAAAAACACTCTGTAAAATATTCTGGGATTTTCTCTTTTAAAATTATCAATATATTTAGAACTAATCAATTACCAAAACTTTCAGCCTTTTACTGGAAGCTTGATGTCTTGTGTAGATTTCTCAAATTTTTGATAGGTTAGTATGTGATTTCACTGTTAAAGTCCTCTATAGCAAGGGTTGACAAGTTGGTCCTTGAGCCAGATCACGCTCATAGTCAGTTTTTATATGGCTTGTGAGCTAAGAAAGGTTTAAACATTCTTAAATGCTTGAAAAAATTCAAAGGAATAATATTTCATGACACAAGAATTATATAAAATTTGAGTTTCAAGGTCTATAAATAAAGTTTTAGACAATTTACTTATCTAAGGCTACAATGGCATAGTTGAGTAGCTATGTGAACACATGTCTTACAAAGACAAAAATATTTACCATTTGGACCTTTACAGAAAAAAAAAATTGCAATGCAGATTTTTGTGTGTGTGACACATGACAATACTGTTAAGCATGATTTACATTTATCAATATAATTGTTTTTTAATTTTGCATTCATTTTTTGAATTAATTATTTTTCACTGTGAATCTATAAGAATTGCAATCCACACTAGAGAAAGTAGAAGTACAGAACCACAAGACGCATTAAAAAAAGTTTAATCATATTTTTAAAAATGAGATGCTTGCCCAGAAAGAGCTTTCCAGTCACCTACAGGGTATTTAGATAGTTCTTCAGTAATACACTGTGTTTGTCTCACATTTACTCAAATAAATTGGCTTGAAATGTGTAAAAGTATATATTCCATTGCTTGCCTCTGAGAATAGACTTGTGTTGCATTGCATTCTAGCAATGAGCACCAGGTTAGCATTCACCTACTGCTTCCTTCATGGGCTGTAACTTGGCTCAGTTGAAATGGGCTAATTTAAAATCATCTGAGAAAGCAAAGGGGAAAAAAGCTAATTATCTGCAAAGAGGTGTTAAGAAAGAAATAAAAATATAGAAAATTAGGAGTTGAAGAGTTATCTTTTTTGGCTGTGGCAGCCTACTGTCTGAGAACTTGTACCAGTAATTTGTGAAGATATGTGGATATTGAATTGCTCTGCATACAAAACCAGTGTAGTGAGTGATAACTCCAATACCAGCTTTGACTTGAGTGGATTAGGTGCTAAGTGGGTTTAACAAAGTTACCCAGAGCATTACATCATATTCCTCCCACTTCTGGTGACAGAAGCTATTATTCCAATGGGACTCTGCTGAAAATGAAGTGGGCAAGAATATGAAAGGGGTGGAAGTCTACGGAGACAGGAAAGATTGGGAAAAAAGGGCATCCTCATGATTGGCCATTGCATTTAGAAAATGAGGGATAATTTTGCTGAAATCTGAAGTGCTTGGCTTAAAATTTTATCTTAATTATATTTCTACTCTGGTGAAGATTCAGCAAGATAATCTCTCAAGCTTCCTATTGTGTACTCAATTTTGTGATAAATTGAGTTCCACAAACATTTGAGATAAATAAGAACCAATAAAAATGACTCCCCTTTCCTTTCCTCCTTGACTTCTTTTTCTTTCCTTTTCTTTCCTTCCTTCTTTTCTCTTCCCTCACTCTTTCCTTGTCTTCTTCATTCCCTTCTTTCCTCCCCCCATACCACAGCCAGGTACTGCATATAGATCTAAACACAGGGTATTTGCTCTCAAGCAGCACACCTGGGAAATTAAAACATAGAAACAGAAGGAAACAGCAATGACCAGTCTATTTGACATGAGGAAGAAGAAACATCCTGCCTTGGGGTTATACAAATATTTACATCAGCCACTGATCCAATATGTGAGTGTGAAACTGAAAGGGACTAAAGTATCAAAAAGTGGTTGAATAAATGTAAAACGAGCCACTTTGAAATATTTCTCTCTTAACCAGACAGTAAGGATAACTTCCACAGAGAAGTAAAGTTTGTTAAAAATAAGTAATATTTGGAAAGTTTAAAATATCTGTTATTAAAAATGTGATGCAAAGTTACTTAAAAAGTCACATCGTCTTATCCTACCTTAAACTTCCAAGCAAACAGCACTTAGAATTTGAAGTTCTGCTGTACTTTGCCTGAGAATTATTTTCCATTGTGCAACCCTGCCAATTATCATCTAAATAAGAGAAGAGACCTAAGGAACCAAACTTTTATCACATGAGACAATCTGATTCGAGACTTGGCTTTCACCACCTTAAGCAAGCATCATAGAACAGAGCCATTGTGTTGCATTTTCTTTGTCAAAGAACAGGGAGAAGACAAATGATTTTAAGTAGAAAAGAGAGTGCTTCTAAAAGAAATTTTTCTTGAAGGATATTATGTGACAATTTCACTGGCAGTCAGCAAATAATATTTTTCACCAATTAAACTAAAGTCTACCCTTATGGCAGGTGATATCCAGGTGATAAGCTTTTTTAATGGTCGCCTTAGAAATATTTAGATATGCAGTTGACGTATCCTTCTTGGTTTTTCACTTCATTAATCCCCGTTTAACTTTGTCACCCATTTTTGTGACTTTCTTAATTTTTATAACTGGTAAGCTCATCACAACTAATTAAAAGCCTTATTAAACCAACATAAACAATGGTTTTTCCTAAGCTACTATGGCATATAAACCCATTTATAATATTTTAAAATTTTCTTAAGCCTGAGCTACATTTGACAGATTTTTTTCTGTTCAATCCATTCAGCTTGTGCTAGTCTCTCCAAAAAAATACTGTGTTTTTTTCCACAGTGCAAATAAAAGAATGATATTTTAAACACTGTATTTGTATATGAAGGAGGAGTAATAAAATTTTGTCCTGTAAACATTTTTTTTCTGTTTGCAATCCTTGAAAAAGTATGAATATGGAAGAAATAGCTCTTAATCTAATGTCCAATAATAACTCAGATGGAGGCACAAGGTCAGCCTGACAAACATCTGAAGACATAAGCACTATACTTTTTTTTCATATTTTACTCAGATATAATGCCTTATATTTCTGGGGCTGGACAAATGCAAACAATGAAGGGCATATTTTTACTATGCTCAGTGGAAAATCATAACACTTAGATTTCTTCATTTGTCGCTGACTTAACAATTGTGATTTTGTTTGAACACATCAAGTCTAAGACATATTCTAAAAATTATTTGAATGGCTAAAGTTCCTCTTTCTAAAATTAAAAAGGAGGAAAAAGGACTAGCACATAACCTCCTTATAAGAAAAATGTGCGGATATCTATGAAAGAACAGACAGATGTTGAAGTGTTTTCAAGCATGTTGGCTCAGCACCTGGGAGGTGAGGTAAAGGCAGAAGCTGGAATTCAAGTTTCAGAAAAGAATTAAATATTTAGAGGGAATCTAGATTATTAATTTAGTTGTGTTATTTTTAAGTCATATCTTCAGTTTCAATTAAGGGAAAACTTATATTCTTATTTTCAATCTTAAAAAAAATCCCTATCTTCTGTAATTACTGTCTTTCCTTTGTATACTCTGTGTGTGTGTGTGTGTGTGTGTGTGTGTGCATGTTTTAGAGAGAGTGCAGGTAACACTGAGAGAAATGTCATAACTAATGGAAGAAGAAATGATTATTAGTAGGAATTTTGCAATACTGTGTCAGGAACATGCCCCAAAATAGCTTTAGGTTGATGGGGAATACTTAAGCTGCCAGTGGTTTAACTGTTACTGACAAAAATCCCCTAGGGCGAGGAAAGTGATGAGCAATGTAAGAAGCAGACAGAACACAGTTCTGGACAAATGCACAAGGCCTCGTCAAATGTGGAAACTGCCCAGATGCATCTATGTATATCTTAAGCCTGCACCCAGAGCCCCACCAAACTCCATCACCCTGTAGCACAGACATCAACATCTCTGATATGTTTACTGACGAAAGAAGGATCCTTGATAAATCCTGATGTTGGAATCATCGCCAAACAGAATTCTGGGTTTGGCTGCCTTATTCTTTAACATGCCTACATAAATCATGATTCCTGTTTTGGTTCCCATAAGCTCTCTGTTGCTTATAAAATGAAAATGATGTAACACTTTCCTTAATGTTGTTGTGAAAAGCATCAAATAATTTTTAGCTATTATTGTTGTTTGTTTGTTTTTTTACAGTTTCTGGCAAACCATAGGTGGGAAAACATTAGAGTTCAAAATTTAAATGTATTTAACAACTCTTCTGTTTCCTTCAGGTGATAACAATGTGTTTTTCTTTATTTTCAAATATTATAGGGGTACAAATGCTTTGGTTACATATATTGCCTATGCACCGCCAGAGTCAGACCTACTGCGTGCCCAACACCCAGACATCGGGCATTGCACAAGCATTTTGAAATCCTTTAATTCTCTGCTTTTCCATGATAACTTCTCAATCACAAAGAAAATTTATTCAATGTATTATTGACAAATATACTAACACCTTTTTAGACTTATTTGATGGACAAGATTTTAGGGGTGTCAAAACATTGAAAATATGTAAATATAGATATTTCACTGAGCTTATAGCTACTAAAATTTGCCTGGATTATAAAGCACAGGGTAAAAGAATAAACATCAAGTTAAGGAAATTCCTGACACTGAAAGCAAATACAGAGAGATCTGCCATCAAGACTGTTTTAATATGACAGTTCAATAGGTAGTAGTTAAGAAAGAGAAAGAAAAATTCTCTCACCTAGTTGAAAAAAAATTGTTCTAGGGTGTTCTTTATGTGATGGAAAAACATGGCAAAGCAATGGGCAAAACATGTTTAGAATTCTTTCACTTTCTAATGGCATTTCCATAGTAAGCAGAAAGCTTTCAGATCCTCTTTTTCTAAAAAGAATTGATTTCTACTTTTTTTTTTTTGAGGAGCACAAGGTAGGAACTTGTAGAATTACATGTCTATTGTGAGAAGTGGAGTCAACGTTCCTGGGCTCACATTCTAGATGCGCTGCTTGTTAACTTTGCAACCTTGGCAAACCACATCCTCCTTGAAGCCTCAGTTTTCTCATGGACTGCATGTTGGAACACAGTAATGTGTGCTTTATTTATGACTAGGGTTATTGTGAGGGATAAGTAACATGACACATGCTGCCAAGTTCAACACATCTGACACATGTCACATTAATCAATGTTAGTTCTATTATTGTGTTGTATGGAACTGTGTTTTCACTCTAACCTCCACATTTATTAAAGTCCTCACTGAGAGCTGTGGTAAAAATAAGCTTAGGAAACAATAAGTTAAAGAACATTGGAACAATATATCTTCTGAGATATTTCAGTTTCCAAGAATGTATCATAAACTTTAAGGAGGAGAGAAAAAATATGTAGAATTTTCCAATTTTATGTGAAATCCTTTTTTGTTGTTGTTGATATAGTGGGACTTGTATGGCAATAGAACGAACTTTGAAAATGTCACACTTATTATCTGTACCCCTCCAGTGGAATGTCCCAAGTTAAGTCTCTTACCCCTTAAGTAGATAATTCAGGGTGCTATTAGTTAAGCTTACCTCTGAAATCATAGCCCTTGATCTTATTTCCCATTAATTCAAAAATCTTTAGCTGTTTTCCATGACTGTAGAAAAAACTATGAACTCTTTAGCATGGATTTCAATGACTTTGATAATACGACTTTAACCTTTCCTTCCCACCTCTTTTCCAATCATACTGATGTCTCCTGAAAACACCAGGTGTTCATGGTTTCTTACACTATTTCCTAACTTACAATGAATCCAAGTGATTTCTCCATCCAACAAAACTACTCACCTCTGAAGAAACAACTCATGTGTCCACACATCTGGGAAGCTTTCCCAGGACCATTTTCTTCTAGGATAGAACCTCTGAACATCTATAACTTTGTCTTTCACAGTTTGGCTATAGCGATTTATTAAATAGAATAATTATTACAAGTTGTGTCTGAATCTATTTCTCCTACTTCTTGTGAGTTCAGAAAAGGAATGGAATATATCTTATTCATCTTTTTATCTTCAGTGCCTGAAATGATGTCTAGCCCCTAGTAGGTGCTCAGAGAACTGATTTTGAGAAACTAGGAATACTCGGAAAAATATCAAAGCATGGGCCTGCTGCTCTGGGTTAGAAGCAATATCACCATATATGGAAGAGAGAAAGCTACTATTATTGCTCTATTAAAACACAGTATATCTCAAGGCAGGTGTGTACAGGTGTGCCTGCATGCAGGTAGTGAATGCAAGTCAATAAAATTATGTCAATTTCTCCTAAATATGAAATATATTTTTTAGTTTCTTGTCAGCAGTAGAATTAGGACAGTCATAGGTTACTTGAACCAAGAAGGAACACTTAGTTTATATCTATTGGGAAAATGTGAACACAACCCATATGTAGGCATTTCATAACCAGTTTTTGCATTTAACAAATGCTAATATTGATTAAATTACCTTCAAATTGCAGGGAAAAAAGTGCTAACCAATTTGAAGCAAGAAGTTATTTTTTTCATTATAGTAAACATAAGTCTTACCTAATAAACTTTGCAACACAGAAGAAAATGAATATTTTTTCTGAAAGAGCAACTAGGTTTAAATAGTTTTCAAATTGATGAGGCCTTCTGTAGCTTCCACTACAATCAGGAAGAACAAGAAGATTGATTTAAGTGAAAGGAAAAAAGTGACTTCTGTCTAACAGTCAAATGTAAAAATATTGAATGCAAAATTGACATGAATGCTACAATTTGGCAGTTTCTGAGTTTAAAGTCTTCCTCAAAACAGAAATAGAAACCTGTCAACAATCATGAATGTCCAGAAATTTTGGTAAATGAAAATAACCCAGTTAAGGAAGAGAAGTGAAAAAGCTGATGTTAGGAACCTTGTATTGTTTACAAAGAATCATGTATGTTCATTTATTGATTTAAAAATTCTTTGCTCTAAAAGACAAGCCAATGTGACTTGTTGATGTTATGAAGGCTTCACACAGATGAAACTAACTGTTCTGAGAAAGATTATCTTAGAACAGTGCTTCCGAACCTTTCTCATGTCAGAAGAAATAGAAAAAAATATAAAAAATGATCATTTTGTAGGGCATCTGGGGATGAACTGATGTTACTGGCCTTGGTTGGAGGGAATGAACCCAACGGTGTGTATCTTCCATTATTCTCCACCCCGCTCGCTGCCCTCTTGCCGCATGACTGTCTTTCCCACTCTAGGCTCTGTGCCTTTGTCCTGTCAGTTACTTGTGCTTGTGATAGTGTTTCTCCAACTTCACATGGGTCTCCTCCTACTCTAATTCATACCTCTGCTAAAATTCTACCTCCTCAGGAAGATTTTCTTTGAATACCCTTTCTAAAATAGACCCCTCCCATCTCTCTTTATGCCTTATTTGATTTTTCCTCACATAATTTATGATTGTCTAAACTTTTACAATTAATTATTTAATTAATTTTGCTTATTTCCTCTGACTATCCCATAGGACTAAAGATTTTTGCCTCCCTGTTCTTCACTCTTTCCTAGTACTTGGCAGAGTAAGTATGCAAATATTTATTTGTTGAAAGTATGAAGGAATGACTGTTTCTTAGATCATAGGGTTTACTGTTTCCTTCTTTGGAACAAGTGTGAATGTTTTTGTTAAGTTATGCACACAAGGGCGCACATATACTGGTGGCAACAAAGTATTTTGACATGCCAACCATTGTGTTTATCTTTCAATGTTATTCTCAGTTCACATGGAATATCTAAGGCCTGGTGGAAGGTTTCCCTAGATCACAGAGAACAAAACAAGCTAATTAATAACTTCTGATATTCAAAAAGCCAAAGTTATGAAATAAAAAAGTAAATTTGAAATAATACTTTGTGAGCCAGTTTGCTATGTCCCATATCCAACCCACATCATATTTTAAAAAGAGTATAAAAATTGTTTAGAAACTTAAAATTTGATGCTGAGGAAAGGATGGGTATAATTAGTTCCCCATTCTCTAGAGCTGCAGTCCCCAACCCTGGGGCCACAGACTGGTACTGGTCCATGGCCTGTTAGGAACCGGGCTGTACAGCAGGAAGTGAGTGGTGGGAGAGTGAGTGAAGCATCATCTATATTTACAGCTGCTCCCCATCGCTTGCATCACTGCCTGAGCTCTGTCTCCTGTTAGATCAGCAGCGGCATTAGATTCTCATAGGAGTTCGAACCCCACTGTAAACTTCACATGCGAGGGATCTAGGTTGCAGCCTCCTTATGAGAATCTAATGCCTGATGATCTGAGGTGGAGCTGAGGTGGTGATGCTAGTGTTGGGGTGCAACCGCAAATACAGATTATCATTAGCAAAGAGGTTTGACTGCACAGAGACCATAATAAATCAATTGCTTGCAGATTAATATCAAAACTAGATCAGTGAGTGCCAAGTGACAATTAAGCTGCATCTGGTGGCAGGCTTTATAGTGGTAAGTGAGTTTGTGTACTTAAATTGTACAGTTGCATCTGGTAGCGGGCTTTAAGTCAGAATCCAACAGTTATTTTAGTCTGCATGTGACTCGCCCATTATTTTATTTACCACTTCCATCCCTGCCTCTTTCCCACACTGCACACTTGTCTCAGGCACAGTTTTGGTAAGCCCACAAGTTAACCTTAACAAAAATGAGTAAAAAAACAAGCATCGCTGGAGAGCTTCTTTGAAAAGGGGGAAAGACCTAATGATGACACAGCAGAAGACTCTAAGACTGCCAGCAAAATGAAAGGTTCATTTAAAAGAAAATACCAAGAGTCCTACTTAAAACAGGTTTCATTGTAACAGTTTATTCACACTCTCCAAGCTCACTTTATATAGTATGTGGTGACTGGCTATACAACAAATCTACAAAAACTTCAAAACTGCTTCAACACATGGAGACCAAGCACCCTTGCATTAAAAGACAAGCCTTTGGAGTCCTTCAAAAGAAAAAAACAAACAAACAAAAAAAAACAAAACATGAATACAAAGAACAGAAGCAATTATGCACAGCCGCCACGTCACCAAATGTGTCTGCACTGAGAGCATCACTCTTAGTGGCTAACCGCATTGCTAAAGCTAAGAAGCCCTTTACTATTGGTGAAGAGTTGACCCTGCCTGCTGCTAAGGACATTTACTGTGAACTTTTAGGAGAGGCTGCAGTTCAAAAGGTGGCACGTGTTCGTCTTTCAGCTAGCACCATATCTAGATGAATTAAGGAAATAGCAGAGGATATTGAGGCACAATTGTTAGAGAGGATCAAAGAGTCACCATGGTATGCAATCCAGGTTGATGAGTATACCAATGTTGACAAGGCAACAATGCTTATTTTTGTGGGATATGTTTTCAGGAGGATGTGCATGAGGATATGTTATGTGCACTGTTGTTGCCAACCAATACCACAGCTGCAGAACTAGTCAAATATTTGAATGATTACATATCAGGAAAACTGAGTTGGTCATTTTGTGTGGGTATAAGCACAGACGGAGCAGCTGCTGTAACTGGACGGTTTTCTGGTTTCACTACTTGGGTCAAGGAGGTCGCTTCTGAATGTGAGTCTACACACTGTGTCATCCATAGAGAAATGCTGGCTAGCCGAAAAATGTCGCCTGAACTAAACAACATTTTGCAGGATGTGATTACAATTATCAACCACATTAAAGTATAATACATGCCCTTAACTCACGTCTGTTTGTGCAGCTCTCTGAGGAGATGGAAGCAGAGCACATACTTGACTGACTCCTGAACTGCACATGAATAGGAGATATTCTAGATATTTTAGATATTCTAGAAAGTCCCTAGGAAGCAAAAAACTAGAAGATTAAGAAATGTTACCAAGGATTTTAGCTGCTGTTCCCACAGGGGAGACAGAGATTGGAATCCACTGAGTTAAAAGGTTGAGAAACACAATGGGATTTACCATTAAAACTATAGAAAGGCCAGACACTTTAAAAATGAAGACACAGATTGTTTGCATGTTAAAAATAAATAAATAAATAACTAAGATATACTCTGCACAGTAAACATGAGAAAGCTGGCATAGCTATCTTGCATAAGATATTCAAAAACAGAGATAGTGAAAATCATTTCACAATGACAAAAAAGGTAAATTCACTAAGGAAACAGCAATCATAAATACTTAAGCAGTGATAGAAAATTTTCAAAATACATGAAGCAAAACCAGATATTAATTGAATTAAAGGTAAAACAGGCAAATCCGTGAGCTAGTTGTAGATTCCTCTCTCAATCTAAATAAATGATAAAGCAACGAGACAGAACTCAATCAGGACACAGAAAATGTAAACAACCTCAAGAAGTACTTTGAACTAATTATCATTTATAGAACCTTATATCCAACAACTTCAGAAAACAGAATCTTTTCAAGTGCATATGGGAAGCTCATAAAGATATATCACACCATAAACCAAGTATCAATAAATTTAAAAAGTTGAAATCTACTATCATAATTGAATTAATTTAGAAATCAATAAAGGTAAGGTATCTAGAAAATTATCCCCAAATTTGAAAATTTATCAACACAATTAAAAAAAATCACAAAAATATCATAAGAATATATTTCAAAAAGAATAAAAATTAAAAAATATACCAAGATTGGTGGGATGTAGCTAAACTGTTGTTTAGAGGGGAATTTATAGCTTTCTTATAATTTTGTTAAAAAAAGTTTTAAAATCTATTAACTAAGTTTTCCTCTTAATAGTAAAAAAGGAAAAATTAAATCCAAATAAGTGGAAAGAGAAGTAATATGTCTATTTCTTTTACATGTTCTTTGTCAGCCTTTATACCAGTTGATATTTAACATTTAAAATGAAAAGGAAAGCAAAAAAAAAAAATAGCATAAAGGAAGAATTAGTTTTATTTAAAAACACAGAAAAATATCAAGGCCATATTGTTCATTAGTAAATCAAAGGCAACATATATTTATATTTTCCTTTTTATTAAAATTAATAAAATTTGTATGTTCACCTAAAAAATATAATGCAGTATTGTTAAGAATCAGGCCCATTTTCTCTCAGGAGAGCTATCACACTGATATCAAATATTTCATTGTGCAAAGGCTTTTTTTTCATAATTGCATTTAATAATAATGAAACAGAATCACATTTGCTTTTAGCTCAAAATAAAACAATTTAAATTTGACAATATTGATACCCTTGTCTTCTGGGAATTTGCAAGACAGGGTTATGTATTATCCTGCTGAGTGGACATTTCCAAACTCTGCCTTATAACCCTGTACTTTACCAGAAATATCACACACTTCTTTGATATTAGAGATATATGTCACCATTTTAGATTAGGTGTGAAATGCAAGGAATAAATGCCAAGATTATTAAAAATTCTTATTCCCAATTTTGCAGTCAAGAAAACACTAGTTAACAAGAGAAAGAAAATATTCTCCATGCTTTTATTTCATATTGTTCTGGGTGACTAAGGCATTTTCACTCTACTTTGTCATATTTTGTATTAGTACCCTAACAAGTTGTAAAGGTGACAATAAGTATCACAAATTCAAAAGCCTATAGGGTCATGTAGGTAACATAAATAAGCGATGGAGTCCGGGTGCAAATAATAGAGAGTGGTGGTGACAATGGTGACTTGGATAGCACACACTTTCTGGAGGGACGGCAGCCACCTAGCTCAGCATAGTGCTTCCAGAACTTCTGTATTTTCATAAGAGGTAGAATATCCACATTATTATGCAAAATCTTTAATTTTTAAACTAAAGATTCAAAAAAATTTTAGATAGTATGCAAGCTAAAGAGAACTCATCTTCTGACACAAAGTTATCAGTGGAATATCATTTTACAACCTGTAAAATAAAAGTATATTTCTTCATTTTTCTCACTTACAATACATTAAGTGAGGGATTTCTATTACTTTCTTTTTTAACAACAAAAACAACAAGACATAGACACCCAAAGAGTTAGTCACATAACTAATGAGTAGGTCTCATACTCAAATCTTCTGATTCCCAAGACAGTTCCCTTTTCTCCAAATCATAAAACTAGGCAGCTAATTATCCAAAAATGGTGTCCAATATAAAGCAAGTTCAGGTTAGGGAGGAAATACAGAAAGCTAAACTTGTCCCCTTTATATTTGGGCTCCATCTGCCTCTAGTCTTTTAGTGTCATTTTTTTCTACTTATTCATTCTGTCGCAAACTATGGTTCAGAAAAAAAATGGTGAACCAAGTTGCACTAAGAGATAAGGCACTTAATGATTATCGGACATAATCTGCATTATAAAATGGAATACCAAGGAAAAGTAAATACTTAACTAAACTGAGTTATATAATATTTAAATTTAAGGCTTTTATCTACGGGCCAGGTCAGAAGCTGGAATTGACAGAAAGGTTTATAGAACCACCAAAAGTTATGAATGCTGTACTTGTTTGGTGGCTGCCATTGATTACATGATACATTGATACTCGGATTGAGTGATGCTTGAGGAATTTTAGATAGAAAGATTTTAAGTTTCTAAAGGTATTCTGCTCTTTCCTTTGGTAGAATCTTTAAAGCTAAAAGAAAATAGAGACAACTGCAGAGAATTTTACAAAATGACTCATTCATGTGTCAATTTCAAAGCATCATGATATAGTAACCTTAACAAATAACATATTAGTAATTCACTTCTTTCTAGTTGTTCTAATTTATGGTGTTCTCAGAAAATTTGGAGATATGAAATATGATGGGAAAAAGCAGTGCTTAGGACAGTTTACTACTAACAACTGCTACTATAAAGATTTGTAATTCTGCATTTACTACCTAACTCAGAATTTTAGTTTATGATTTTAGGGAAATTTCAGTGAAATTCAAAACAGCTATTAGGATCCATTCTATTTTGTTTCCTCTTCTCCTTCTTTGTAACTATGTATGGATCATTAGATCGTTAAGAGTCCTTCTTCCAGTGTATATGCCAATGCAACTAAGCATTTGGGTATTATATTTGTCCAGTGAAGCACATCTGTCTTTCTCTGGAATACAATAAACAGACTTAAATCTGTCAAATAATCTCTCTTTTCAAGGGCTTTTAACAGGAAGTATCACAAGGTAGAAATGTGTCTTGAAATAATTGGTGAAACCTCACATCATCAAGTCCAGGTGTATTCTCACCAGTATTTCTCCTTTTATACAGAAGCAATCCAAAATAATGTGACTGGGATTTCCTAGCATTGCTTAGAAATAAGAAAGAGACATCAACATTATGACTGAGAAGCATATACACTTACTTAGACCATATGTATTTATATAATTGTCCTATTTGTGCTTAAGCAAAAATAATAAATATAACGAAGCAGAAGACTGGGAAGGGTATGGGGAATGGTAGTAGTTCACTTCTGAAGGGAATGACAGAATATGTCAATATCTCTGTTTTCAGCAATTTAATCACCTACAAAAGTCATAATTGCTGCATTAATTATTTTCTGAAGCTGAGATTCTTGGCTTGATGAAAATATACAGCCACCAAGGACAAATATTCTTTTTTTCTACCATGGGGATTGAAAAAAAAAAAAACAAAAAAAGCCTTTATACCAAGTAGAAATGTGATTCAGGCCAACAACAACCTCAGAAGCATTCATTTGTCTATAATAAAAACAAAAATTGTCAACACAGAGGAGGTATAATACTCTTCGGTAGCTCTTTGAAATTCTCAACCTTAGCAGTGATTAGACCCATCAAAGTAGAAACAAAATAAGAAAGTAGGTAATATTTTCTAAAAAGCAAACACTTTCCCAGGGAGTTAACCACAAAGTCTCTTATGTAGGAGTGAATGATGGGTCATGTTATTTCTCTTTGATTTATCAACTTTTAATTCAAATGTTGAAAGTCAACTCTTTTCAATAATTTTGTTTCAAAGTTTAATGCAAGTCAGCCCAAATTATTGTGAATCAATTAGAAAACACATATCAGATACCCATATTTGCCTGATACTTTTCTAGGTAGTAAGAAATGTAGACATATAAAATGTGTCTCTTCCTTTAAGTAGTTTGCCATCTACTAATAGCTGGAAAGAGAAGAAGCAACAGACAGCACAGGAGAAAACAACATAAGAGTAACAGCTGAGTTCAAATGGTGCCAGAAGTTTATTGCATGGGATGTGCCAATTACCAAAACAAACTGATGGACTGCATTACTATTCACTGTTCTAACATCTACTTGTTTTTGTACTCTACACTTTGGCACTGGCTATAGCCTTACTAGGGGAAAAGATCTAGCTGACGGCATTTGTGTGACTAGTAGGTTAACTGGATTGCCTGGGAAATTAAGACAAGTAGATTTTCTTCTTAATTTTTTTTTCATGTATTATTGTTTAAATTGTGAGGAAAGGTTTGCTCCCTTCTACATGATGTTTTTGAAAATATTTCATGAATGATTTCATTGACTTTTCTTTCTAAGAACAGCTTATGAAAAATATAAAATGTAAGAATCCTGAAAAAATCACACATTAAAACCACCAAGCATGGGGGGAGATGGGGTTGGGGAGAACTTTTAAAACATAATCAGACTAGTAAGAAAAATAATAAAATGTATTTAAAATATCATACTTTAAATAAGGTTATGTTAAATTTCTAAAATGTAAAGAAATGCTATTATAAATAAAGGAATTTACTTTAAAAATAAAAAGATACAGGCAATTTGATAAAAAGAGATGTAGAGAAATGTCGAAGCCGCTAATTATGGAGACAAGGTGAAAATGCACAAATATTGGGGGAAAGCACCTCTCAGATAAAGGGTATGACCAAACTGAGTGAAGGGGAACTATATTGTGGACAATATTCAATTCCTTTGCTCCTTGCTTTCTTCAGCTTTGCTAGTATACTTTGCATTCAGCTGCTGCTACTTGATGGTGAAAATCAATAGCTTGCTGGAAAAATTGTGACTTCCACATTAATATGACAGCATTCCCCTATTTACCAATCATTTATGAGTAATTTACATTACAGAAACACATTGTAGCAGAACAACTTCAATTACTTTAAAAAAAAAAAACTTTTACATCATTGATTACCTTTGGATTATCAAAGGGATATTTCTGCTTTTTCTAATGACATTAAGATATTAATATTCACAAAAAATTGTCTTAATAGGCTTTCAAAAACTATTGGAGAAAGAATGTACTAAAATAAATACTTAGAACCACCATGGTAAATGTTAACAATAAGATATAAACAAAATAAAACTCTTAGACTCCTAAACATAATATTCTCTTTCTGGTTTCAGTGCCTTTGTTTATGATGCCTTCCCTTTGCCAGACTAAAAACTTTTTTTTATTGTATATTGCTATAGTTTGAATGTAGTCCCCAAAAGTTTATGTATTAGAAACTTAATTGCCATTTTAATAGTATTAAGAGTAGATGATTAGGCCATGAGGACTCTGCCTTCATGAATGCATTAACGCTATTCTTGGGGAAGCAGGTTACTATTGGAGTGGGCTTCTGATAAATTCAGCCCCCTTCCTTTCTCTGTGTCTCATGTGCGTGGTTTCTCGCTATGTAATGCCTTCTGCCATGGGATGACCCTCATCAGATGTTAGTGCCATGCTCTTTGACTTCCCAGCTTCCAGAACTGTGAGCCAAATAAACTTTTCTTTATAAATTACCCAATCTGTGATATTCTGCTATAGCAGAAGAAAATGGATTAAGAGATACATATGTAAGATGTACAACCTGATGATTTGATATATGTGTACATCTGTAAAAACCATGAAGGATTTCCTTCTCTATGAAGCTTACCTTGATTACTAATAGGATGACTACTAAGTTTTGGGGGCCAAAATGTCTACAACAGAATTTAACATTGTAATGGCTAGAATTCCATGGCAACAGCAAAGGGTTTTCTCATCAGACTTATCATATGGTAGAATTTGTGGCATTGATTTTAAAAGTTTCGATTTAAACTTAGTTCGTTTTTTTTTTTCTAGAAATTCTTTGAGAGAGACAGACTTATTTTAATAATCCAAGTAATCAGCCAGAGTGCACTTCTGTTGCTTACAACTAAGAGGTTTACATAAGGAATAAGAGTAGAGATTTTTATAGGTGGTATAGTTGTTTCAACAGTGAAAATTTATTTTATAGACATTAATTCATAGCATTTAAATAACTTAACCAAAACACTATCCATTTCTTATTTAGTTTCCATAACATATAAAAATTTAAGAGAATGCAAATTAACTGAATGGCTTACATATGGTAGTCATTTCAGCATAATCTCTGTAATTAATTTTAATGGAAAATATGAAAAACAAAGATTAATTCACTACTTTGAACAGTCTTCCAATAAAGGTAATGAAAAAAATGGGGGGGGTGCCTGTAATTATAGAACAAAGAAAACAATGCTCTTTCTACCTGAAATGTCCTTTCTGCCTTATTTATCAACTTTATTTCATTCACCTTTCCAGATGTAGCTCAGGTATTAACTCTGGATATCTTCTTAAGATCCGTTAAAAGAGAGTTAAAAAATACTCTTTCTTATATTTCTCTTACTCTATACATACCTGTACTAAAAACTACTTGTCTTGGAAATTGCTAGACACCTAACTAAACTATTAGCTTCTAAAGATCATGATGTATTCATCTTTATATCTTGAGTACTTCTCAGAGTTCCTGGAAGAGTGTAGCAGCTCAACATATTTTTAAAAAATTGAGTGAATAAATGAATGAATGAAAGAAATCAATATTTTGAAAGCAATAATTAAAAAAACAGAAAATCAAATGGACATTAAAACACAACTGCAAGTTAAATTTAATTCAATTGTGGAAATAAAAAATAAATGTCATGTGAGGGTTTGTACATACTGAAATACTCTGATGACAAAACTAGGGTAGTTCAGAAAAAGAAAAGTTCTGCAACAGAGGGTAGATCCAACAGTTTCAAACAGAAAGCACAAGGGGAATTGCCAAAGATGTTAAGATGTAGGAAAAATGAGTGGAAACTGTTCATTAGACTTCAGATTAGCCTGTCCTACATTTTTCAAGTAATGGCTTTGTTGAGAGACTTGTACATTTATGAGAACTGGAAGAAAAACAATGTCGCTATTTCAATTACTTTATTTAAAACATTGAGGAGTCAGAGGGCAGGAAATTTAACTGACTTCTATATTACTACACCATATTATAGGGGGCAGGGAAACCAAGCAGGAAATCCCAGTTAGAATTTCAATAACCAGAGCTGTGTTCTCTTGCACAAAGCACAAAAAAATTCTTTTGAAGCTATTCTCTGCAATTGTGTTTTTTTTTTTTGTTGTTGGAGTTTTTGTTTTTGTTATTGGTCCGGACTACTCTGCAGCCCTAAGGGGCTATAATTGCTGTGGGGAACTCAGATTTACCATATTCCCTGTCTAGTAATCCAATTTAGTATAGTGGTTAGCATACTAGCTCTAAATGGTATCAACCTGTGTTAGATTTCTGCCGTCACAGCCTAAAGCTATGTGGCCAAAAACAAATTACTCTCTAAATATTAATTTTCCAGTTTGTAAAATGCGAGTAATAAGAATGCTCAATTCATAATGTTTTGTGTAGTAAATGGGAGTTTTCTGCCATGGTAACTCTTGCTCTCTGTTTATTTTCTACCTACCGTTTTGCCCTTGCCATTAGATGGATGCTTTCAAGGAATATTTTATTACATGAACATTCTTCATAAATCTTTGTTGAATCTTCTTCACAAATCCCTGCCCCTATCAGATTCATGATCACTCTGACTTCAAACTTAATCTCCTACAAAGTCTCAGCTAATCTGCATGAAATATGTTAAGAAAAGGTATTTCCTGAGGCCCCATTGTGCCCTTCCCAGGCAGGGCCTGGTCAGGAGAGAACTTCTTTGTGCAAATTTGTAAAAGACTCCATTTTCTAGGTCAACAGACCCCCAGGTGTAGAAGAAAGGTGGGCTGGACTCCTGCCCACTGTCACCTACAACCAGTCAGTATCAGTCCTGGATCTAAAACCTGTGGGGCTAGATACATTTCAGAAGTCAGAGCCTTCTTAGATCATAGAAAGGTAATTTGGTACATATATGCATATACTTTAGAACATACTGGTGGAGGTCAGGGATAGTATGCCATAATCAAACACATTAATATTTCTGCAGCAAATATAAGAATAGTCACATAATAAAGGATAAATGAAAACTATAAATAGCCTCTTGTCAGATCCAGATTTGCTTCCAAATATGAGTTCAGGTTGGGTTAAGTTCTACCTGAACACAAAGATGTAAATCTTCTCTAATTAATCTATTATTATTCTTAATCTTATTCCTTGAGGATAAGACTTGCAATGTATTCCACCTTTGTATTCCCTCTAGCACATATCAGTGAACCTTCACATAGCAGATGCTCAATACATTTGTTGAATAAACATATACACATATATATCAAGATGAATAATATATTAAAAAATAAGAGAAGGAAGACAACTAAATATTAATTATTACAAACTAGCAAATAAGTCAAAATATTTGTATTTCTTTTCGTCCATTGGCTGCCATATCCCTTGGAAGTATGTAGGTAGCTTAGTAAATAAAATCTGCATTCATTACTTTTTTCCCCTATTAGAAACCCACATGCTAGGAGCAGAAGCCAGTGCTTATTTGTTTTGCTTCATTATCCTAATAAAGGAGATAAGACTTTCAGGAATTTCTCACTGAATCACAGACATTGAAACATTATATTCAGTTTTTTTTTTCTTTCTTAATGTTTGTATCTATGCATGCAAATAAGAACAAAGTGATTATCTTAGGCAAACTAAACTAAATCTGGTTAACCCAAACTTAATTTACATATGTTGATACTTAACCTTTATTACATAAAATATGCTTTATATAATAAATAGATACCACTGCACTAGAACTGATATTTTATGTATGGGAGGGAGTATCCTGTTTTAATATCCATGAATTGTATAAATCTACCCACCTTTTTCTCCATAGAGATAGCAAAATGCACCTTCCTGATAGTCTTTGAAGATGAACAATTACTATAAAGAAGTATAGCTATTTTCAGAAGTAGACAGAAACTTTTGCATGGTGATAAAATCAAAAGCTCCTAGTATCTAGGTAACAAGAAACCTTATAAAACTACCGTTATTCATTTGGATGATATACAAATAGAGCTACTTAGCCCTAAAGCTCAACTCCTATACCTACTTCACAATAGAGGGCTCTCTTATTCCAAAAGAGTTTTGACTTTAGGGGCAGTTAGTAGTAAAAATAAAGTAATACTTATGAATGATTAATACATGCATATATTCCTGGGATAAAATTATTCTGAAGAGCCACTTGGAATGATATCAACCACTAATTAAGCACAATTTAAGGAAATTTCCTGAAATTCCTTTTCATATCAATTGTCCTAGCTTTTTTACTATGTAGCATCTAAGACTGTGGATCACTAAATGATAACATCTTACATACCTAGTCATAGAATCAATGATAAATTGTTTAGTACAAAAGATCACTAATTAATGAAGTTTGCCATAGTCTGACTGCCTCTTAAAGTAGACTGAGATGACATTTTGGGTTCTGCTAGCTTGTCTGGGAGTTAGTCACAGCAGCCAGAGGGAAAGAGGGATGGGGAAAACTACTGGAGTGGACACTGAGCTAGGTGTCCTTGTGGACAAATGGTGCCCAATCCCACTGAAAACCTTCTCAGATACAAGTAGATTATACAAACATTCTACCTAAGAATGGAAGGCTGGGTCATTTCTCTGCTAATTTATTTATTCCATTGGTTGAACAGAGCCCTTAGGACATTGGGTTTGTGCTACATTTGCACTTAGGTCGATCAAGAGACAGAAGAGAATTCTGCCACGTAGGTCAAGACTATTGTTTGTTTAAATAAATGGACGTCATAAACTGTTAATAGTGTTTCTAAAGCATGGAGTCACAGGCTTGGGCCTTTCCTTTCACAAACATATTGTTTATTTCCTTACATCATTGTAACCTGTATAAATTATGTTTTCAAGAATGGAATAGCTACCACACTTTAGATACACACACAAGTGCACACCCATCTATAGTATGCGTACAGCAGTTCCCCTTTTTCATGGTTTCTCTTTCCATGGTCAACTGCGGTCTGAAAATAGATGGGTACAGTACAATAAGATATTTTGAGATGAGAGAAACAGCGCCAACATTCATGTAACTTTTATTACAGTACAGTCGGCCCTCCTGATCCAGGGGTTCTGCATCCATGGATTCAATCAACTGCAGATCAAAAACATTCAGAAAGAGAAAGGATGGTTGCACCTGCACTCAACATGTATAGATTTTTTTGTCATTATTCCCTAAACAATACAGTATAACAACTATTTACATAGAGTTTATATCGTATTAGTTATTATAATCTAGAGATGATTTAAAATCCATGGGAGGTTATCTCTCAGTGGGTGGTGTAAATACTACACCATTTTATGTACGGGATTTATGTAAAATCATCTGTGGATTGTGGTATCTGCAGGGCATGGTGATTCTGGAAACATTTCCTATAGATACCAAGAGATAACTGTTTATTAAAATTGTTCTATTTTATTAGTTACTATTGTCAATTTCTTACTATGCTTACTTTATAAATTAAACTTTATCATATGTATGTATACAAGAAAACATAGTATATATAAGGTTCAGTTGTATGTGTGGTTTCAGGAATTCACTGGGGGTCTCAGAATGTATTTCCCAAGGATAAGCGGTGATTACCCATATAAACAATCACACATTGCTCAAAGAAGGGGATGCATTCTGGGAAATCAGCTGTTAGGTGATTTTGTCATTGTGTGAACATCATAGAGTGTACTTACACAAACCTGGATAGTGTAGCCTACTACACACTTAGGCTATGCGGTATAGCCTATTGCTTCTAGGCTACACACTTGTGTAGCCTGTTACTGTACTGAATACTAGAGGTAACTGTAATGTAATGGTAAGTATTTGTGTATCTAAACATCAAAAGGGTATAGTAAAAATGTGGTGTTATGGTGTTAATCTTATGGGACATGTAGTCCATAGTTAGATTAAATATTGTTATTCAGGGCACACACAACACATACACCCCTATATATGTACACATGCACATATATATTCTTGTGAATTTATGCATATGATTTTTGACATTATTATTGAAGCACAGAGGAAGGTCCTCTCTCAACATTTTAAATGAAAATAGAAAGGTTTTAGTTGACGCTATAACCGAGGGCTCATGCACCTTCTCGTAGCTGCAAATGATCTGGTTGTGCTCACATAGCCTGTCTGCTAAAGAACCTCTGTTGCCACACCCCATCCACAACCCAAGATGGACTTTTGAAGTAAAAAGATCTCACCAGCAGAGGACTTAGAGTCCAATAAGGGGAATAAAGATCAATTACTAAATATTAAGTAGAAAATGAAAAATGAATTTGCTTGATAATCAGTTCTACTGATGTCTGGCAAGGAAAAGACAGACAGACCTAATCTATAGAGGGAGAGCCCTAATCTATACAGGGGGAGGCTTACGAGGGGGAGCCACTGGATAGTTTAAAGGCCATGAGTGTCATGATTAGATTTTCATTTCAGAAATAACACTTGGCTTAGCTTCAGGAGAATGTACTAGAAAGATGGGAGTGAGGCTGAGTCAGGGAGATGAAAGAAGAGGCTAGTGTGGAAATACGTGCAGGAAGGCTGAAGAGCAAGTGCAGGCAGTGGGAGCAGAATGGAAAGGAGGGGGAAGATTTTAGGACTACAGGAAAATTTGGTGACTGACTGAATGTTAGAAATAAGAAAAAAATAGGTTGCTCAGATACTTCCTGGTTTTGGCTTGCATGGCACAGTAGATGGTAAAGTGGCAAAGCCGACGTTCAAATCCATCTCTTCAGATTTCCAATGTGGTACACTTTCTATTAAAGCAGGCCTAATTGCCCAATTCTCAAAACAAAAGAAAGGCATGTGATTTCTTCTTTCAAAATTACTTATTTGCTTTATGATTTTTCCCACTTATTTAAAAAAATCTAAAGGATACTCACAGGTAGCTTTGTTCTAATTGCTCTAATCCACTTGATATTTGGACGAAGTAATATGCTTGAATTTATTTTCATGTAATGGATTAACTTGTCTAGCCAGCCAATAAATGCAGCACTGGGACTCTGTATATTTCTCCCAGTATTATATTATAGCAACTGACAATAATAACAGTAATAATTATCCAATTTCAAGATGGAGAAGTACCTTTAACCTCCATTTGATGCCCCTGGTCTATCTAAGTCTGATTCAGCATTGATTTCTTTCCCAAGGAAGTTGCTATAATCATGTTATGGCTGATTTATCACAATACGCTTGCTGGCTAGTGATTTCTCATCTTGAACTTGCTTCTCTCATTTTTTTTTCCTCCACTAAAAGACATATTGAAATGTTCTGCTTTTTTCAAAGCCAGGAGAATTCTCCAAGTGTTTTGCCATATTTCTCTCAGTGGGTGATGTAAAGGGACCTATGGTCTTCAAGAACCATCCTAATTGCACTATGTTGGCAGGGAAAAAATTAAAAGTAAATAAAATAAATAAAGCTTTCTATAGAAAATCCAAATTAGATTGCAAATACGGTAATAAGGAAAGAACATATGTTCAGAAATCACTAAGCTTAGGTTCTAGATTTTTCCACTAAGTATGTTTATGATTGGAATAAGTCACTTAATCTTTCTGAGTTTCAGTGTCTTTGCTTATAAATTATGTCTAGTGGAACCCATCCTGCATTCAAACATTTCATACCTAATAATAATTTTAAGTATATGCAAAACTTGTGCTAATAAAAATATAGTGAATAAATCATTACCATAACGTAGTGTAGGGTTCAATGTTAGTACATCAGTAAGGACTGAATTTATCATTCAGGAAGGGTACAGAAGTCACTACTGGTAGACTTTAAACTGATATTCTGGGAGGAATTCATAAATGAAAAAACCTCTAAAATTATCAAGTACCAAATTCTTCACTTTACAGATGACAAAATTGAAAATCAGAGAGGTGAAGTCATGTGACCAAGCTTCACATAGTTTATTCATCTTCCCTTCAGGGGCATTCAAGTCAAGCCTTGTAATTCCTAATCCAAACCCTTATCATCCCTCATCCAAATAATTAGCAGTTGTTGAAGCATGGCCATTAACAAGGAAATTAATCATGATAGGTCAGATTATGCTGCGAGAACCACCCTCAAATCTTGCTGGTTTAGAATAACATTTTTTTCTTCTTTATTCATGTGTTCCATCTGCTGTGGGTTGCCAGGAGCTCTGTTTTGGATCAGTGTCACTCTAGACCCTAGTCAGACAAACCAGCCAAAATCTAGATTTTTGCCAGTCACAATGAGGAAAAGTGAGAGAAAAAAAGCAAAGTACAGTGCGGGTCATAAATTTCCTCCTGCAAGGGACAAGTCACTTTTTGTCCTATTTCATTGACCTAACAAGTCACATGGCTACACCTAACTCCAAAGGATATGGGAAAGTTAAGTTCTACCACATGCCCAGAAAATGTGACATATTCCAATAAATATAAGTGATAATACCATAGCATGTTTAGCAGGTAGAAAAGAGAAAGAACATAGAAAATTTAAGTTTGTTCTCTAAAATATGTAGAGAATTTAGGCAATGTTCTTCTGAGTCAGATTTATAACACCCAATTCTCTTACAGTTTGTCTCAGAATCTCTACATGAATCAAACCTTTAGGGATAATGAGGTGTGAAGTTCCAAAAATTTAGCAGAGTCAATGTGTAAAGCAGACTTCCTATACCAGTTGCCTGCTGGTCAAATTCAGTCAGGAGATGGGTTATTTGGCCCACATAATATTTGTTACCGATATTTTTTAATGGAGATTTCACATACAAAATCTGTTTTTTGTTTTTTCTTGAAAAATCATAAGATCTGGTTGTACCTGACAAGCATTCCTCCATGGCAAAAGTTGGTTAGACTGACTAATATTACCTGTGATTAGGATCAACAACTTTCTAGTTTGTAACAGTCCTTACAACTTACTGTTTTCTTATGTCTGGATTGTGTCACTTATTTAATATGTGACCTGTTAGAATTTGCTACCTGTGTGCCAAAACACACTGTCCGTTTTGGGGGGCTGAAATCTAGCTTTCTTTGCACTTAGGCTATATGACTTAATCCTCTCCAGTAGAATGTGAATGGAAGTGATGTGAACCATTTTTTTGACCTGGGCCACACACATCTTGAAATTTGTACAGGCATTTGAGTTTGTGCTCACAATAAACCATTTAGGCAATTCTTGGATATATATTTCTTGAAAATTTTTAGGAACCAAATCATTACAAAGTCCTTTAGCTGGGGCAGTGTGGAAGGAGTAAGAAATTCTAGGCAGAAAGAAAAACAAAAGAAACCTAAAAGAGATATGGGGATACACACTTGGGTGGGTTGAAAACACTAGTTGAATCAGTTTGGCTGCATTTTAGAAGAGGAGTAGAAGAATATTTAAACTAGACTATGGAGAAAGAATTAGTGAATTTGGGGAAAATAAAAATTATATGATCTTTCATTTGTTTTGGGGGCCATTACATTTAATATCACTGTAGATTGTAAGTAGATAAGTCTGGAGAAAGTAGAACACTTAGGAAATACTACAGGTTTACAACTGAGGGAAAGTAACAGCTACCATTTACTGAGTATTTTATAAGTCCCGGGTCCTAGACAAATCCCTTTGTAGGCATTATCTCAATAAAATATTTATTTTACACACAAGAAAACTTTAAAATGCTAATTAACTTAGCCAAAATCATATACCTATTGAATGGTGGATCTGGGATTTGAATTCAGATAAATCCTTCTTCAAAGTTCATACTAATTAACTATTACATTTTATCACATAATGCAGTCTGAATCTAGGTAGTGGTGATAAAGGAGCAGACATCTGGGAGATAAGGAGTAGCAACAGAATTTACAATTAATTTAAACTTCATTGAGATACTACTAAAATCATAAAACACTAGGCTTGAAATTTAAAACATTGTTATTGATTACCAGAAAAATTATAGTCCAGTGGTAGGAACTTTGAGCCAGAGTCAATGGAGACAATGGTCAGGCGATAAAAACATTACTGTGTATCCTTCCACAAAGGGTATTGTGGTGACTGGTCTTCAAAGATGGCCCCTGATGAAGTCCTAGTAGCTATGTTTTTGTTAAATGCCCTCACACATTGAATTTGGGCTGGCCTGGGCATGGGGTTAACCAACAGAACATGGCGGAATGGAAGCCTTGCTTGCACTTGCCAGCCTTTAAGAAGACTAGCAACTTCTTTTTCTTCCTTCTTGGAAAGCTTACTTTAGGGAGTGCTGAGCTAACATATAAGTAGTTTGGCTGCACTTCTGGAGATTCTACATGGAAAGAATACATAGAAAGACCACACAGAAAAGCCACGTTGAGAGAAGATGCCTTCAGACTGCAATATGATGCAGAGAGGCCCAACCTTCCTAGAATCTCAGTCAAGCCTCCTTATGAATTTGGCCCCATCCACCACTTAACTACAACTGAGCTGATCCCTAACAACCCACAATAATGACAGGTAACAAATGGTGGTTGTTTTAAGCCTTTAGGATTTGGGGAATTTTGTTACACAGCAAAAGATAAGAGTATTATAGAAAGAGGAGTATTATAAATCTGATATATTGGAAAAGGGCAAAAGGCACTTCCTTGAACTATAGGAACAACATGGCTAAAATAACAACAAAAACAACAACAATAATACAAATAATAATATCAGGTACATTTTATTCAGGCCCTTGATTGCAACACAACATTATTATTTCATCATGTTACTCTGAATTCAGATAAAAGAAAAACATATCATGTAGCACTTGAAACAAGAATATCATATCCTTCCTATTATAGCATCATGCATTGGCTCCTAATCCAATGCACTGAGCCCATAAGGAGGGTTAAAAATTGTTCCCCCAAACCAATGCTATAAAAAACTCCCCTGATTTATGCATTTCATCTACTCTAATTATCATCATAGTTAGAAATGGCATCCCTTCACGTATAATGAAATAGTCTGTTCAGACAGCTGTCCAGTTACTTCCAATTCTAGTCATCCATCATATAAATATGTACAGAGTGGCATGTGTTATTAACCCATTGCTTAAATGCTACCTGGTTTTGTGACTTCAAACTATAATTGCTGGTCAGAGGACATTACTACTTTGGGCTCTATTTCACTGCCTAAAATAAGTGAGCCATATGTGGACAGAAGGCTTCAATTCACTCTGTTGCCAACCATTCATGAGATGCAAGTGAGTTGTGAGAGGCAATTTCTTCCACAGAGTTGACATGTAATAACTACCTGTGGAATGAACACATGAGCTCCATGAATCCACAGCATATTCATTTTGAGAAAAAATGAAGGGTTAATTATTAGTCCTAGGTAAATGAAGATCTGACTTGGGCAAGGATCTAGTGTTCCAAAGGAAAAGGAATCTGTCTAAGAACATGGCTTTAGAAGGAATGGTGCATGATAGAGTCATAAATTTTCTATAACTAAATTATCAAGTAGGCAAATGCTAACAAAATATGTGAGAGTTATGAGAGTCTCTTTCTTATACATGAACAACTCTTATTATTACTACAGGATCCTGGGCCTAGAAAGGGCTATGCCTGTACGTATGCATAATTTATGGGTAGAAATTGGCATTATTACTGGTGTGAAACTTGGAAGGTCACTGTTGAATAAAAACGCTGTGAAAGTTTACTTTTTTCTCCAATATTTAGTATAAAAGTAACACATACTTTTTGTCAACAAAGGCATACATACCACATAGACAGAGAAAAATATCTATAAAATAAAAATGAAATGCTTCTTTTATTTATTCCCACTCACATTTCCACTACCCAGAGACAACTAATGTTAACAGGTATATTACTTCTCAGACATATTTATAAACCCACGAAAGCATATATATATATATATAGAGAGAGAGAGAGATTTAAAAAAATGTGGGGTTATATGATATATTTTGTTTTGTAACTTGTGTTTTATAGTGACCGGTAATCTATAATGGACCTTCATCACTGTCAGTGCATACAGAGCTACTTCACTTTTTAGATGGTTTGTTGTTATTCCAAAGACTGGGTGAAACAATTTATTTAATGCTTTATCTATTGATGGACAATTTCTGTGATGTCAAACTCTCATGTGAATATTTTTGTGGCAAGATAATAACATTAATAATATTTATCATTGCAATAGCTGACATTGTCACGTACTTACTATGCACTAGGCACTATGCTAAATGCTTTATGTGACTAAGTGAGAACATAAAGCGGAAGCATAATACTTCCTTTTGAGGCAAGTATGATAATTGTCCTTTTCAGCTGGAGAACTGGAGGCTAGGAAAGGTAACACACTTTGTACATGTGACACAACTAGTCTCAGCACAACCATGATTTGAACCCAGGTTTGTCTGTGCCTAGATGATTAGATATTATACAAAACTGTTCTAAAACATTTTTTAATAGAATTATTGAGTAAAATGATATATCCTTTTAAACTTTTGCAGCATACTAATTCCATTTTGGTCTACTCAAATATTTAGTGTTTTAATTTAACTACATATATGTAATTAAAATCACATATAAGATCATATATTAACTTAGAAATGCTGATTTTTCCACTCTTTCATTTCACACAGCAGTTTTGGGAGAGCTCATCTCATGCGTCATTGACACTAGTATCTTCATAATCACCCGAACCACTTTTGAGCCATCTTGCCTAGCTTTTCAGCACACATCATTTTCACTTTCATTTAAGTTGTAAGGGATATAAGTCTTTTTCAAACTAGTATGAATCTGTCCATGGTAATTTAATCCTTAGCTCAAAGTAGCCACTCACATTTTATTACAGCCATCTTTTTTCCTGTTTTTCATTCTTCCTATAGGTGTAATATCTGCTTTCTAAAATGTAACCACTTACTGAATTGTCTTTGAAAATTGGCATGAAACCTTTAATAAATACAAAAACACATAGACTAGTAGAATGCACAGCTATGTTCAATAAGTGTCTTAATTTCTATTTTGCTTAGGCAACTTTAGGGAGGTTCCTGGTTCTAGCAATAAATTTACTAGATCCGGAGAAGGGTCAAATGATTACACACACACACACACATATTGAGAACCAAACCAAATCAAAACAAAGCAGAAACCATGACTGGACAGCTTTGTCATATCTAAACTTGCTTTATAGAAAGAAAAAAAAAAAAACAGGAGTTAAGTCATATACACTACAGTTAGTTCACCAGATTGAGAACGACTGGTTTAAGGTGATTAAAGCATCATCAATGTATCGATCAGTTAGGGATTTGGGTTATAAGCTACAGATACCCACTCTAATAACTTGAGCAGAAAACTAGTTTGTTACAAGATATCACGTAGCTCATGTAATCTTCAGGAGGGCTGGGGATCCAGGCTTGGAGGTTACATTGCTTTATAGATATCATAAATATGTATAATAAATTACATTCAATTTATTGTATTGAAAAAATAAAATAAAATCCACAACTCACCCTGTAGAACTGGTCCTATGATAATTCCATTGCCCCTACCAATGGGCACAGATATGCTCACTTCATTCTAGCTGTGTTTGCCCCTGGGCCCTGCTACTAAAATTACTGCTGCCTCCAAAATCTGGATGAGGCTACTGCTGCCTCTGAAAACTGGGTGAGGCAGAGTGATACCTGCCAGATTGGATTTCTATGTAGTACCTATTTTTTCATGACGTTGGCTTTCTGTTCTAAATCTAGGTACCTAGTCTGATTGGCAGTCTAGGTCATCTGTCAATGCTGCTGTTAGGGAGGCTGAGAAGTCCAGTACCTGCCATTCTCTTGGTTGCCTCATGAATTCATGTATGAAAGATGGTTCAGGTGCTGGAGCTAGCAAAATAATAAAACATACTCTCTGCAGAAGGATCTTATTACATTATTATTCTTTCTACGGTATAATATCATTTAGAAATAATGACTCTTTTTGTTGACAAAGAATGATTTTAATCCTATTAAGGATATTCACAATCTTAAAATTCTGAAAATAAGTAATTGTAGAACAGATTGCATGTAATTTCCAAGATGGTTATAGTAGAGAAGAGGTTGACTTTAAACTTCTTGAAGAAAAGGTTGTATAAACATTGGATCATCAGTCTCATAAAGGAATTCTATTTCCTGCACTAGAACTGGCAAAAAATTCATGAGTGTGAAGTGTTCCTATACATACTGTATCAAGCTTTTTTATAATCATAATATTTGGAATGTCTGTGGTACTCTCCCCCTTAAAAGTACTTTAACAAACATTAGCTATAATTGTAAAGAGCTTTAGGATCCTTAGGGATGAAAAGTATTGTATAAATGTGCCATGTAACCATGACTATTACTTCTGTACATTGCTGCATAAATTATCAGAAAATGAGTAAATGGATTTCAGTTTCATGCACTTGAATGTTAATTGGGAAGAAAAATCTTCTTTTACCGGTTTGGAGATGACAATTATATCACAGTCTATTTGCTTTAGCAGGTATTCACTCTTTGTTAATCTTGACAGATTATAACCTCAGGTGCACTCTGTGTCTGGAAGTCTTTGTGTGTATCTTGACACAAGGTTTAGTGTCAATTCTGATGTTCAGTCTGCTGTGAAGACATGCTACAGTATCTCTGGCCTTGCTGTATATCACTCTTGTACACGTATCTAGACTCTGCTGAAGCAGAGAATCTAATCCAAGTGGTTATTACTTCACTGAGCAGCCATAATGCTCTGTAAGTTTTGTTATTGTTTGGTGATGGATTTCAATAAAGAAATTTAAAATACTATGTTAACAATTTTTTAAAAATATTAAATTTTACACTTTTATTGAGAGACAAGTTTATTAATAGTTGTTTCTTGGTAACATACCTGGTACAGGTTGTTGACTCCTGAAGTTTAATTCTCATTCCAGGAAGTTTAATTTTTAAACCATAGCACTCAGTATTTTAGCTTCTCTTAGTTTTTCCAGGCATGAGAATAAATCAAATAAGCATATGGCTTGGCTATTTTAAAGGGATTTTAAAAGTTTTCTAAAGTGCTACTTACTCTCTTTCCTTCAATTCTAATATCCAGAATGATTAATACTTTTTAACATCATTCCATTTCATTCTTTATTTTTTATATTGAGTAATGCTAGTATATAACCCTGTATGGACCTTCTAAACCATCCCATACTTCCATCATGTATCAAGAAATACAGTTATATTTCATTTATATTTCAGTTATATTTCAGTTATATACAGTTATATTTCAGTTATATTTCATCAAACAGGGATAAGAATCCTCTCACTATGAAGGCTCATATTGAAACCATTTCTCTTGAACCATCATGGGCTGTTGCAACCTGACTTTCTTGAGATTCAGCCTGGCTTTTGGTCCTGTTCTGTGGATGAGTGAAACAGACCTGGCTTCAGTAGAAATTTCAGCTATCTGAAGGTAACAGCAGCTAAGGAAGATTATTGCCATGTGTGAATGTGGATTTTGAATGCTACAGCTCCTAATTTGTAAAGAGAGGTCAGAAGTGTAGAGTTTTTTTTTTTATTATTTTTTTATTTTATTTTTTTTTATTTCATCTTATTGTTATGGGGGATACAGAATTGCAGGTTACATACGTTGCCCATGTACCGCCTTTCCCCCCAAGTCAGAGCTCCAGGCGTGTCTGTTCCCCAGATAGTGCGCGTTGCACCCATCATGTAGGTATATATCCCTCCCTTCTCGTTGGAAAATAATAGCACTACGCAAACATTTTCGTGGACCAGATCTGGTCTGAGACGGAAAACTACAAACATGGCTTTCCATCCTTCCTTGACACGCAGCACCCCCACTTCCATTACAGCTTTGACACTCTCCTTTTTCTTTGCTTGAAGGTTTCCTTTTGACTTCCCTTGCTTACTCTGCCTGAGCCCCGAGATTTCCAACTTGCCCATTCCTCTTTTCTGCTGCACTCCTGCAAGCTCACCCCAACCTGGTAAAGGGGTCCCCCATAGCCACCACTTAAGTTTAGGCAAGTGGCATTTTGCACTTGAGCTCTTATGATAGTCCTTAAACCATCTGCTTTGTCTCCAGTTTCTCTCTAACTTAATACAAACTTCCCACAAGTGACAGACTAATCTTTCCCACAGTGGCTTTCATTGTATCACTATCTTGCTCAAAATCCTTTAATTGCTTCACATTTCACAGAGGAAGAGGTTTAAAATCTCACATTAATAAATTGTAGTCCATCACAAGGGCTTACCATGGCCCAATCACTTTACTAAGTGCTTTACATACATTATCTCATTTAATTATCGCATTGAGGTAGATATTATTACCCTTATTCTATGGATGAAGAAACTGAGGCTAATCTCCCATTGACCTCATTTTATATAATAAAAAATATATAATCCTACAATGGCCTGGAATCATATATTTAAAAAAGAAAAAAAAATTCAATTCCTATCCCAGCTCTAAAAATTACTAGCTGGGTATTTTTTAGAGAGTCACTTAAACTCTCTAAGCCTCATCTTTATCATCTAGAGAATGAGAAACACAATACCTATCCCTCAAGGTTATTTAGGATAAAAAAAAAAAAAAAAGATTTAAATATAGTACTCTACCAACATGGGTTGATATTCTTAGCTTAAAGCAAAAGGAAACTTTACATCTCTTACTAAATTAAATGTCTAAGAATACACAGTTATGTATGTTTGTAGAACTGAGATTGCCTATATATTGTGATTTCAGGTTGCTCATATGGCCACTCCAGCTCTTCCCTCTCTTATCCATTCAACAGGCATTTATAGAGTGCACTCTATATGCATTTATGGCAAGGGCAGACAGTAAGGATGATTTTCTGTTTTCTGTCATAAGAATTAGAAGAGGAAGAGTGTGTTTATGGGGGAGAGGACACTGAGTTCAGTTTTGAACATGTTACTATTTGCAATACTTCAGTTGACATCTAAGAGGACTATCCAAGAGGGCAATCTGCTATAAGTTTCCACAGCTTAGAAGAGAAAGCAGAGTTAGAGATGAAAATGCGAGAATTTTACAAGTATTCATTTTTACTTCATGCCCTAAGTCAGAATAAGAATACCTGGGGAGACAGAGAAAAGAAGAATACGTAGACAGGAGTTCTGAGTACAGCAGTTAGAGGTGAGGTAAGAAGGAGGAGCCAGAAACATAACAGAAAAAAAAAGAAAGCCAAGGAGGCAGAAGAAAAATCGGTAGAACAAGATACCACGTAGGAGGTTGTTTTCAACTACACTGGAAGCTTCAGAGGGGTCAGGTATAGAGTGGATTGACAAGGGGCCTTGGGATGAGGTGGCCTGGAAGATTCTGGTGATCTCAGAAAAAACAAGTATTGATGAAATGGGGGTACAGCACACAGAAACCATTATTCAGTCACCACCTCTCTGATAGGTGAAACTCCTAACACTATACCCTTTTTTAACTACTGTTTAACATTAATAGTTGGTTGTGGAAAGAAAAAGTCACAGAAAATATTGATAACCTGAAGGGCCATGAGGGAGTTAGGGACCTGGAGGAGTGTGTTTTTGGGTATTTAGCTAGAGGATGGAGGAGTGAGGGCCAATAGCACTGATGGTGCTAATGACAAAATCTTATCATATTTTTGCTAAGAGACTGACCTGGTTTTAGTTTTCTGAAGTTTTCATAACTGCTAAAATATGCCTCATTTCATGCTAGTGTTGAAATAGCCTTTATCTTAGAAATCAAACAAGGGAGACAAAGCTCCCTTAAAAGTTTGATTCCTCAGGGAAAATGGCTAATCAGTAAAATAGCATTTTCCTTTCCCTCAAGTGTATGGTATCCTGATCTGATTTCTAAATGCTATGGGTACCATCAAAATGCTGATGAAATCAGCACTACACACCCTGCCTTAGGGGCAGTCCTTATACCCAAAACTGAGAAGCAGTAGAAAATAGGCTTGTTCATGAATCTCTCCTACCCTTTTCTCTCCTTTTGAAAAATTTCACTGTTATTGTTACTCTTTATTTATTTATATTTTTAAAGAGCATATGTTATCTGCCATGCACTGTTTCAATGCTTGGGACATGTCAGTCAACCAGAGGCAAAAATACCCTGCTCTCATGTTGTTCATATTCTAGTGGGAAGTAAGATATTATTTCTAGAAAAAAAATCATGCACACCCCAAATGTTACTTTGTGAGCACAAGTAAGTGCATGTCCTCATTATAATTCATTAATATTTATTAGCCCATTAGCACTAGTTCCTTGTCAGATTATTTAGCTGAAACATTAGAAAGTGGGAGCCCATAGAAATGAGAATAGGGAGAGGTAAGTTTTAAAAGGAGAGATAGACAGAATTTTGAAAAGATTGACAAAATGGCAGAAGAACAAGGAGTTTAGATCATTTTCTACAATTCATGGCAGTTAAAAACACTGAGAATTTGGTATTGCTAGTTTAATATGGTGGAGGTTTGACCAAACCCAACCCCAGTAATGTCACAATTTCGCTAAAAGTTTATGAAGCTGGACTATATTCAAAACACCACACTCTTTTCAATACAAATATAGACTCAGTCTATCCAAGACTTAGTGGACTGGGAGGAAAAATAATAAATGACATCTAAATAATCTATAACAGTAAGAAAAATAAAGTGCCAAACCCTCCAAACATTTCATATTGAACTGATCAGGTATTTTTGAAATCAGTGGAAACTGTTTAACAAAACTCTGCCCCTGAATATTAGTAATCTCTTAGCATATTTTCAAATTATCATTCCTTTCAGATTTGCATATTGAGAAAATGATTTATGAAATGACTTATGCTATGAAGACTTTAACCCAGTCTGCAAACAAGAAAGCTAATTAGTAGCAATAATTTACTTCTGGTTGGAAATTCATAATTTGCTGGGTCATGACCCATAATTAATATATTTTCTGTGTTTCTTTCTTTAAGATAATTGATGGTGCATATTAAGTGTTGCTTTAGGAAAACTTGCATCTTAAATGCAATTAAAATTAAACTATAATCTTGTATAGGTAAATTATGTTAGATAATTCAAATCAAAGAATCTTCAAATTAGTGTTTCATAATAACTGTAGAAGAATTAAATGTCTTATTCAACATCATACTGAGTAAACACAATCTTACAGAAAACACACTTCTTTGTTTTTTAAAATGGCATTAAAATATATAGCCATAACTCCTCATTGCTAGAGAGGAAATATTTGTTCAGGTTATCAATTAGTGTAGTACATTTGAAACTAGTAAGAAAAATTATTTTTTTTTTTTTTTTTTTTGAGACAGAGTCTCACTCTGTTGCCCAGGCTAGAGTGAGTGCCGTGGCGTCAGCCTAGCTCACAGCAACCTCAAACTCCTGAGCTCAAGCGATCCTCCTGTCTCAGCCTCCCGAGTAGCTGGGACTACAGGCATGCGCCACCATGCCCGGCTAATTTTTTCTATATATATTTTTAGCTGTCCATATAATTTCTTTCTATTTTTGGTAGAGGTGGGGTCTCGCTCTTGCTCAGGCTGGTCTCGAACTCCTGAGCTCAAACGATCCGCCCACCTCGGCCTCCCAGAGTGCTAGGATTACAGGCGTGAGCCACCGCGCCCGGCCAAGAAAAATTATTTTTATGGAGTTTCTTGTTGTATTGGGAAAATTTTAAAACTAATAGATCACAAAATTAATATAATAAAAATACTTGTACTTAACACCCAGAATTGACCATTGTCAGCATTTTATATATTTGCTTCATCTTTTTTAAAAAAATAAAATATTAAGAGAAAGAACTTGAAATTGTGAAGGCATATAATGAAAATATTATTGGAATAAAGTCACATGTGCCCTCTCGCAAAAGCAACTATTATTATTAGCTGAGTCTATTTTTACAACTTACCGTATAATTATTAGGTATATATTTATACATGATCAATATATTTGGTGAGCATATTTTTAAAATTTTACATAGATAGTATTCTAGCATATACATTATTCTATAGTTTGCTATAACTCTACATGATTTTTAAATCTATCAATGTGTGTATTTCCTTGTATATTTTATTCCTGTTAACTGACATATTTGCCCATTTACAGACACACACACACACACACACACACGTGCGCATTCACTTTTAACTTATCCATTAGGTAAATGATGGACACTTATGTGCTTTTCTATTTTTGCTATTTCAAACCATGTAGCAATAAACATCCCTATACATATCCCCCTTGTGAACTTACATAAATGTTCCTTTAGAGTACAAAATGAAGGTGGAATTGCTGGTTATGTACATTTTCAATTTTACTGATAATGCCAAAATGCTCTCCAAAGTGATTATTTCAATTCAACCTCCCACAAGCAGAATTTGAGAGCTAGCCAAGTCATTGCCAATACGTGATATTGTCAGACTTTAAAATGTTTGCCTATCTGATTTTATTTAACATTGTATTTTATTTTTTTTTTCATTTTTTGGGGGACTATTTTGTATGTCCCTGATTATTAGTAAAGCTCAGAATTGCTTCCTAAATTAATATGCTATTTGTCTTTCTTGTTTATGGCTTGCCTGGTCTTAATCTTTTGTCCATTTCTCTGTTTCTTTTTTTAAAAAGGCTGCATTTTATAGATTATTTGCCTTTCCAAAGCATTTGAAAAAGAAAAATATCTTTGATAAATCGAAATCAATACAAAGTGTAAGCAGTAAAGTTATATAGACTTTCATTTAGCCTCATTTGCCTCCCATTCTACCCAGATCCGACGTAAAAGTGCTTGGGAGCTATGAAGGTTTTACAGAAACAGGGCCTCATACTGCAAGTAGTCTGGTATTTGCTAAGGTCCTCAAAATAATTTTATTTAGAACCTAGAGGCTTTGCACAGGAATTGTCCTGTCACTTACAAATATGCCCATACTAGCACTGACATTGCTTCTAGCAGTCCCTTTTAGGAGGCTGCAACCAAGTGAAATCTGGCATATGTCAAAGTGATGGGTATGAAGAGATTCAGTGCTCTTAAATAACATCATTACTTTGTACTGACTGAACCTTATACAAGAGTTTCCTGCAATCTGATCCTTACCAATAAATCTCTCACAAATCTCCACATGGTCTTCTCATGATTGTTGTGGAGATGCAATTAAAGGGAAGTTTGAGGGCACACAGGGGAATTTCCAGAGGAAACTGGATGGGAGAAAGAACTTGAAATTGTGAAGGCATCTAATGCAAACAGTAAAATATAGAAGACGAGAATTAAAATAAACAAGTGGATGGTGAAACATTATATGCATACTTGCATGTATAAGTACACATACATACACATGTTTACATATACATGCACATTTGTATGGTTCTGAAATCTATCAATATGTGTGAAGTGTGTTTTTAATCAAAATTACGGTTTTAAAATCTTTCAGTATGTGTATTCCCATGTACGGTTTATTCCTGTTACCTCACATATTTTCATATGCATATGTGCCCATGCGAACACATACACACATCTATGACTCTGAGGACTTGTTCAGCAGAACATGAATATCCAGCAGACGGTTCAACGAGTCTGTAATATTTACATCCAAATTTATTTCATTTGCCCAAATGAATCATTCTTTACATAACCTATCTGGAAAGGATTCTTTTAGGCAAGAATTGTCAATATGATTAGAATTTAATATTTATATAACCCCCACAATGCACTAGGTACAGCAAAATTGATGAAATTGGAGTAAAGTTGTAACTTTCACATTTATCCATCTAAAGATAATATTTTCCAACCTCTGGCTACTGTACTTTCAGGCACTGGGAAAAATATCTATTGAGGTTGATTTCTAAATATGCAAAGATTAAGTATGCTGACTTAGATAGTAACTACATAGATTGCATGACGAGAAGAACAATAAAAATGAGGTGAGAGGAAAACTGGAGCTGGAAATAGTAACAATGCCTTACATTTTGGGGAGGGAATAGAAAATAGGAAATCAAATCCAGCACTGGAGAATAAAAGAGTTTTGAATAAGTTTCTGTCATAAAAATCAATTCAATGAATATTCATTAAGTGGGTGCTTTATACAGTCTAATGTCACCCTGATTTCATTGGATCAATAAATCAGTTGCTTTAGAAAAATAATACATATTAAAAAATATTGAAATAAATCACTTGAAACTGTTATCAGATATTTACATCTTAGTAGAAGTTGATGACATAAGTTTCTATTCCCACTTTCCAATGGAGGTGAAGGCAGGACTGGGGACAATGAGCAGGGGATGAAGGGATACAGGACAAGGAACTGGGATTTGTTTGGGAGAAAGGTTGATCAGTAAGGGACAAAGGAACCAACTTTGAGGATAATCCAAGATAAACTCTACAATTTTTCTCGTTTTATAAATAAGGTGTATTATTTTATCATTCTTACAAAATCTATATATTTTAGGAGAGAAAAATGTGGGTATAGGGAAAATGCTCCCAAATTCATACCACTGTGGTGGAATCCTAATAAAATGTTGTATATTCTTCTACTCTTTTTTCTGTGAGCATGTGTGGGTGCATACAGTGTTTAATAGAATTTAGTAAACATGATTTTCTATAATTTGCTTTTTTAGGTAACTATAAATATACACACATATATGCGTGTGCATACATACACAATATTTCCAGTCAACAAATTTAGATTTGCATCATGTTATTAAAGAATGCTTGATTTCACCATAGACTGTATTGTATTTTATAAACCATTCTTATTGGGACTTTTTGTGTAGTTACAAACAATGCTTTAATAAGCACATTTATATGGCTTTGTGTACTTTTTTGGTTATTTTCCTAGTACCCTATATAGTTTTGACTCTGAATAAGATTCTAGTCAAATTAATTTTAAAAAAGGTACCTGAATAAATAAGGGCAGAAGTGGAATGAATTCAAATAGAAACTTAAAATTTCAGTCCATCCGAGTTCCAATTGTGTAAGAACTGATATAAACAGTTTTCCAACAGCACATATTTTAATTAAATAGATAATGCCAGTTTGGTAAAATGATTATTTTTGGGAAGCTTCTATTTGAAATTATACCCAAAAATGCCTGTTGGATATAATTAATAACTAGAGGAGATCCTAAAAATACTAAACAACAGGATAGTTTTGGCATCACCACACCCAAATTACAAAGTGTGATCTACACAAACTGAACTTCAGTTTTGGTTATTAAGTAATTTGAGTTTAGTCATAATACTCCTACAGTCAATTTGTGAATCTAAGATTTGACCCAATATCCATGTGTTAGGCTTAGAGGCAAATCAAATGTCCAACAAATATTGAGGTTTATAGGTTTTTTGTTTTGTTTCTGATTTTGTAGTAATACCTATCCTTTTAAGTCCCATTAATCATTAGTACTGCAAATTAAAACATTGTATATTAGTCATGATGGGAGGTTTCTCCAGTCATCAGATCATAGTCACATCCTCTGGGGCAGTTCAACAACATGTTTAATAATTCACACAGAATTAGCTGTAGTGTGAATTAATTACTCAATAGGAGGAGACTTGATGTAGATAAATATTATGAAAAAAACAACACCGAATTCGAAGACATTTATGTCGTATACCAGTGTTATTTGATGGATCAGAAACATCAGGTCCAAATCCTTTAGGCTGTATCTTCTCTCTGCTAGAAGCAAATTTTTAACAGTGTATAAGTAAGTGAGCCTCAGTTTCCTCATCTGTAAAACTGCCTACCTATGCAATTGCCATGTCATGAGAATTGAATGTATTGTGCATATCACGGTACATTAAAGTTCTTAGTAAACTCATATGCAAACATTGCCTTTTATAATACCAACACTTACAAGTCATCAGGAAAAGCAATGCAATCACTCCTATTAAAATCCTTACAAAAGTGGCTGGAAAGTTGACTCCTATAACCTAGGATCAGAATATCAAAATCTGATGATAAAGGCTGCATGATGTTCTTACTTTTGAAAGAAATCATTCAGGCTGTCAGCCAGTCATTTAAGAGTAGGTAATTTTATTGAGTGCTCTCTCTGCCAGGATATTGAATTCCCTCACCCATCTCAAAAGCTTTGTGTTATCTTTGACTCCTACCATTCCTTTGTGTTCCATGCCTATCAGTTATGAAACAGCATGGGGCAGCCTCCATTGCTCCTGACTTTGTCGTTCTGGACTCATGAACTCGGCTGTATTTCATTTCCTGTCCTTGATGTCCATGAGATTGCTAATTCTATCATTATACAAAAAACCATTACTTCAACCAGTTTCAAGGTGTTTCTGATCCTTACAACCAAAATAGCCATAACTAGAACACTTCCTAGGTTCACATTTGCACATACAGTCTGCCTCATATGAAAACTGTATTATTTGCTTTTATGTCCCCAAAATCCTCTGTCTTTGCTTGTGTATTAAATTTTTATTTCCACTTGTTGAAATTTCAGTTCTTCCTAAAAAGTCCAGGCTGAATGATATTGCTTTAACGAAAGCTTGTTTCATTCTGTTCACCTGGCTGTGAGATCCTGCATTGTCTTATTTTGTTTTTCATCTGTTGTAATGATCCCACACTTTTCTCTTTCCTACATATTACTATACTTAGGTCATCCTTTATCCATTTTTTCATGCCTCTCCCTTACACACTAGATCATTGGGTATGTGTGAGCAGGGAATGTCTCTTACTCATTTTTAAGACCTATATATGTGGCATGATATGTTAGTCATTGTAAGAATAGATACTTGAAAAAGAAATAAATGGATGAATAAAGGAAAGAATGAGAACTACAGGATATATTACAGGACCCCTTGTAGGAAAAACTTAGAACAGTGACTATGTGTTACCAGGAAAACCTTAGAATGAAATAATAAATGAGCATTAATTGCTATTCCTTTTAAAAGTCCTGCTTTTTGAAAATATTATAATGTCTTCTTTTGCCCTGTTCTTTTCAGTGTTCTGGTGGGCATGGGACCATCTAAAAAGCACTCTGGGATACCAGCAGATGGCAGGACCCTAGCCATGGACTCAACACTAATTTAATTTTAAAAACACATTAATATGACCTACTTTCTGCTTTGGGGCAAGATTTCAATAGAGAGGCTGGGCCGGGCGCGGTGGCTCACGCCTGTAATCCTAGCACTCTGGGAGGCCAAGGTGGGCAGATCGTTTGAGCTCAGGAGTTCCAGACCAGCCTGAGCAAGAGCGAGACCCCATCTCTACTAAAAATAGAAAGAAATTATATGGACAGCTAAAAATATATATAGAAAAAATTAGCCGGGCATGGTGGTGCATGCCTGTAGTCCCAGCTACTCGGGAGGCTGAGACAGGAGGATCGCTTGAGCTCAGGAGTTTGAGGTTGCTGTGAGCTAGGCTAACGCCACGGCACTCTCTCTAGCCTGGGCAACAGAGTGAGACTCTGTCTCAAAAAAAAAAAAAAAAAAAAAAAAAAATAGAGAGGCTGAAAAACTTCCAGCAATAATGGATAAATATCAATGAAAAATTGATAAGTAGCTGTGATATAACCAGTTGGAGCAACAACAAAAAGAAAGAAATTTTAAAGGTACTGGATAAGTGATTCTGGATCTTATATTCACAAGTTAAATAGTCAATATTACCAAAACCCATTATCATCGGCTGAATTTTCTCAGTAACTGGTACTGTTTAGTTGAAGAAACCAGTTTATTCATTTCAACTCAATTATTCATAAATTCCGTTTCACTAAGGAGACATATGAGAGACAATGGATGATGAAATCTACAAGTTGAGATTATACGCAATCTTACACTATTGAAATGGAAGGGAGCTCAGAAGGCCATTTTTTCCCTCAATTTCCTTCCCACAAAAAGAGTTTTTCTTCCAAAATCCTTGGCAGGCCATTGCTAACCTCCAGGTATCAAATGACTGGTGCATTTTTTACTCAGATTTCTTCCTAGATATCACCTAGGGACTTCTCTGATCAGGCTATCTAAATCAGAGCTATTCTTGAATGATTTAATATAACATTGTTCTCTTATTTTCTTCATAGTGCTTATTACTGGACAATGTAGTCACTTTTACTTACAAATTTCTCAGAGTATTGCTGAGCTCTGCCCAGTAGAATGTAAGGTCTGCAAGAGGAAAGGCCTTGTTGAAGTTGCTCACTGATATGTCTAAATTGTCTAGAACAGTTCCAGGCACATGGCAGAAATCCTATTAATATGTGCTACGTGTTATTGAGTGAAACTAAGATATCGTTAAAACCTATCTTATCTTCTGAGGCAGGCTGTTCTATTCCTAGAGGTCTTCTGGTTTTGGAGCTGAAAACTGTCATTCAATGACTTGTACACTTACATCTAGTTCAGGTTTCTATCACAAAGTACTCTATGTTAAATTTGATTTTTCTAATATTTGAAAACTCAATGAACAAGTTACCAAATCTTAACCTTTTGCCACTCCCTCTGCTAGGCACCCAAAACTACAAAGGCGGACAAGATTCAATCCTTCTCCTCAAGGAGCCCTATCTCTACATATGGCCAACAGTTTTCACTATGTCTTCTTTTTTTCTTGGCTTCACAATTGAATTCTGTTGCTCACATGGTAGTTTTGCATTTAAATGATGAACACCTTTCTGAAGGAAGATAAGAAGATGTTTTTTATCTCAAACTGTACAACTTTCAAATGTGAATTATCAATAGCAACCTAAATCCCCTGACTTATACCTCCAAACCACCTTGCAAAATTTCTTTTTCACAATTTGGGAACGTAATTTTGCCAACGATTGCTAGGAATATTTTTACTCACATGACTTTAATTCAATGATATGAAACATATCAGAATTGCATTTATATCCTCTCTATTCTCTATTCCTGATTGTCTTCTTTTAATAAACTCCATTGAGAGCAGACAATTTTTTTTTTTTTTGGTTTACAGTGTTTCCAAAGGCATGACATGCAGACCTTGATAGCTTACCAAGGGCTAAAATTTTCTATAGGCAACACACATAAATAAAATGATTTGTTTTAACTTGCAATCATTATAAGCACTGTCAGTTGTATTTCTCTCTGCAGCAGAATTAAATAGATGTTTTATTCTGGCAGAAATCTCACTCCCCCACTTTTGCTTTTGTCTTTCTTCTGAGAGGTATGAGACCTCCTCTGTCAACTCAGAAGCTCTTACTGTCACTAGGCAGAAAGAAAGCACCTCTCCGTGTATGAGGACTATCATCTGCCAATAGATTTGGCTGTCAACCACCCAAAAGCACTGTCACTCAGTGTCAAAGCACTAACAACAAAGCAATTATCCACACAAAAAAGAAAGAGAATCAGAAGACCTAAGTTATGTAGATAAAACAGAACCAGTGAAAAATGTAACCAGTGCCTCTGAAAACTAAAGTGTTTTTCTCCCTTCCTTCACCTCCCCGTATTCTGCCACACCATCCAAAAAGCCTTCTCAATTTTTTAATTTGAAGTTTTGCATGCATTTCTGATTATTTTATGAACTAGCAACAAAGTAAATAGTTTTTCATAGAACATATATTCTCTTCTATCAATGGTTCTACCTCATTTCTAGAAAAATTATAATTTAGAATCAATTAAAATTCAGACAAATATGACTCAATTTATGAAAGCCAAACTGCAGCAGCCATAGAATAAAAGGTTACCATACAGTGGATAATTTTCTTTCAAACATATTTGTTATTTTAATATTTCAGGGATTGCACTATACAGCCATTAAAACAGACAAGTACTCATTGCTTCAGTGATATTTAAAATTAAAAAAAAAAATTACAAAAATACACATAATTATCACAATTGTGTTGGGGGAAAATATATATGCATAGAAAACAAAAGACAAAATATATATGTGAACATGCCAATAGCAATTATCACTAGGTGTTGGAATTATGGGTGTCTTTCTCTCTTTTCTTTATTTCTATTAATACTAATGTCTATAATGAACATATATCATTTTATAAGTAGGAAAATAATGTTATTTTATTTTTAAATAGCTTCTTGATAACAACTGTTAACATTTAGGTATATATCACTCTAGAATTTTTTCTTCACATCCAAACATATATATATATTTCACTCATTCACTCAAAGAATGTTTATTATCTACTATGTTCAATGCTTTGTTCTAATCTCTAGAAATAGCAGCAAAAAATGGGGGAGGGAGAAAAAAAATCTCTGTCTTCCTGGAGCTTAGTTGGAAGAGAGAAGCATAAATGAGTAAAATGTATACAGTACTTTTTATATTGATAGGTGGCATAGAAGAAATATAAAACAGGAGAGGAAGAAAAGAACAAAGAATCTATAAAACCAGCCAAAAAACACATAGCAATATGGCAGTAGCAATTCCTTACCTATCAATAATTACCTTGAATAAAATTCTCCAATCAAAAGAAATAGAGTGGCTGAATGAATTTAAAAACAAACAAACAAACAAACAAAACGAGATCCAGCTATATGTTGCCTTCAAGAGACTCACTTAACTTTTAAGAAGACAGATAGACTGAAAGTGAAGAAATTAAAAGGTATTCCTGGCAAAAGGAAACCAAAATAGGGTAGGAATCTTTATACTTTTATCAGATACAGGATAATTTTAAGTGGATAGAATAGATTTGGAAGCAGAAAAAGAACAAATGAACATTTGAGTTTGATTATTACAGGTATATTAAATAATGTAACTCTAAATAAAATAAATTTAAACCTATTTGCTCCTTAAGCCCTGCAGGTATGAATCAGAAAATAAAATTAAAGTTTGCATCCAAATACAGTGGAACAATTTCTCACAGGCCTACTAAGAATACTTTTGCACTGAAAATAATTTCTGACCTTTCTTTCTCCCTGAAATCTATAATTTTTACTTGTCACTATCATAATCATCATTTTATTAATATTATTACATTTTCCACATACTGGAATTTGTGCAATACAGTGGGAACATATTCTAGAAAATATAAAATTGATAAAATTATTGAAAATATTCAGAAAATATTTAAAAATGTGGAAAGTTGGAGAGATGCTAAGGGATCACTTACTTAAATTTGTAGATTTAATTTTTTAGAGAATTGTTAGTGTCCTACATTACAATTAGATATAGATGGAGTTAAGAATATACCACTCCAAAATACGCTGCTCTGGCATATTGACTATTTTCTGCTAAAGACACTTGAGAAATGGCAGGTGCAAGAATATCACTATGACTTTCATGCTGTTTCTTAAAAGCAGGAGATAAAATTTCCATATTAAAGATGCCCACCCTATATTATAAGGAAAATAACATTCTTATCAAGAATGGGAAGTTGAAGCTGAGAGAATTTTATATAGAATTTATTAAAATAATTTTTCCAGTCGCCACATAATTTAGTTACTTTTTCACAACTTACTACTCTTTGTATTCGGTATATAAGTGTTCAACACTAATTGCATCTTTGGGTCTTCATTTTTTTATGAAGGCTCATGTACTGCATAAAATTTATATTAAATAAATTTGTATCCTTTTCTTTTGTTGATTTGTATTATGTCAATTTAATTCTCAGATCCAGCCAAAACCCCTAAGAGGGTATCCTAGTCCATTTTGTGCTGCTATAACAGAATACCACCAAATGAATCATTTATGAAGAATAGAAATTTATCACTCACTGTTCTGGAGTCTGGGAAGTCCAAGATCTAGGTGCTGGCATCTGTTGTCTGGTGAGGGCCTTCTTGCTGTTTCCTAACATGGTGAAAGGTAAAGAGGCAAAAAAGGAATGAACTCCCTCTGTCAAGCCCTTTTGTAAGGGTTCCTAATTCCATTTGTAAGAGGAGGAACCCTCAAGACCTAATTACTTCTTAAAGACTCCAACTCAATGCCATTACATCAGCAACAGCTGAATTTTGGACGGGACTCACTCAAACTATAGCAAAGGGTAAAGGTAACATTTTGCTCTTTCTACACAGACATCTGTTACTAATATAGATATATTTATTTATCCTTTATGTATTTATAGTTTTTCAAGCGAATCTTCTTATCAAACTATGAGAACATGATCTTAAAAAAATTATACAATGCCATGAATTTTAATTTTGGTCCCCTTAGATAAGTCAAATATAATTTTGTAAATTATTTATTATCATGAGAATACTAGACTATATAAAGAATAGAATTAAAATAAACATTTTGTATTTGGAAGAATATAAAATTTAATTTTTAATAGAAGGTCAAAATTTTTATTAACAATTAGTTAATTTGTTTATATAAGTCCTTTGCCAAAAATTTTAAAATATAGAACACATTATAATAACTTGTGCCAAAAGTCTGAATTATAATACTTGATGTTGAAAAGTAGTGGCACAATATCTTTTTGAGTAAAACTATAGGAAGAAATGTAAAATCCTTTTATGCAGAGATGATAACATCCTGAAGGATTTTTGGCTTTTTTCTTTTTTAAAAAAATTTTCCCTGGTGTTTACTAATAGATTTGGTTTAGTCATTCTACTTTGAAGACAAACATGTATTATGACTTTCAATATTAAAAAAAATAATAAAATGGACCAGAGATGTGATAAAATATGTGACCAAAGACTAAAATCATCCAAAAAAAAAAGCTTTCACATCAAGAAACTCCATACTCACTTTGTTAGCTACTACGTAGTAGTATTAGTCAATTTTTTCTTTTTCTTTTCCAAATCAACATTAAATATTGGGTAAAGATCCTAATTTCTAGATGCGGATTCTAACTCTAAGCCAGTTTTCCCAATAAGAGGAGGAGGTCAGGGATGCAACAGTGATTTTCAAGAAAAATCAGATTAAAGGCATGATGTTGTATTGAATAACCTCAGGATCCCTAGACTATATGCATCTTTTCCTGGCATAAGCAAGTATATTTTATTCATCTTTGATTGCCTGTCACTCAGCACAATGCTGGCACGTGGCTCAGTATCTGCTATGTATTTGTCACACTGAAATTTCAAATGGAGTTTGGAAATAAGGATACCCTGGTTTTAGTACAATTTCTATGATCAAACTACCTATTTGAATTGATGGCCTGTATCATAGTTTCCTATCCTAAAATTATATTAGTCATTTTATTTTTCAGGAAGAAAACACCATTTAAAAATCTCAAATCTTTCTTTTTTGGGGTAATTCAAATTAAAAAGGAACACACATGCACACACTTACATATATACACAGTACTTAACTACATTCTAAATGGTTACTTATATATCTCAATACTTATGTTTATGGATAGTTTTAGACTGATATAAAAATTTCCAGAATGAAAGGTTGTCTTTCATTTCTTCTTTTTCCAAGGCATTAAAAATGTATTTTCAAATTATGAGAGAAGCTACTGTTATATTTTATAAACTGAAAACCTGGTAGAATCATGGGCTATAAATAGTTTTGTATATACTTTATGTAGTGTTAGAAATATGTAATATATCAATTTCAAGTTGAAGAAAGCATTATCTTGAGTTTATTCCAAACTTCATAAAAGTTGCCTGCCAGACATCTTCATTAGAATGATGATAATGATAATGGTGGCGATCGCAAATGGTTATCTGTTGAAAATGTTTTACACATCACTCATTTAATTCAAGTAGTCACCCTAGAAACAATTGGTATTTCCATCTTACAGATGAATAAATTTAGTTTAAGAAACTTGCCTTGATCAAACAGCTAGTAAGTGGCAGAACTGAAATTTGATCTGATGCATTCAACTTCAAATTCTACGTTCTTATCCATTAGAGTAATGATGTCAATGTTAATATGATATGTATGTCCATGAAAAATACTAAAATATATTAACCACTGATATATTTTACAAAAAAAAACTTCATTTTAAAGATTAACAATTTGGTTATTATAGAATAGGTAGTTGGAATTAAAAATGGATTTTGAGGTTAGCAAAAGATTATATCATTTCTTGGTGCCTAGACTTAGAATAATTTAATTCTTTAAGAATTCTAAGACAAGAATGATTAATTTCAGATAACCCTGCCAACTTAATTTTGAAGCAATGAATATTAAGGATAAATATTTCTCTTTGCACATATTCATTTTGAATGATCAGCTTGACAAAGTGCCAATTTCAGTTCACTTGATAATTATTAACAATTTTACTGACTGAATTTTGTGTCATTTAATTCTGTTTTAAAATGAAATTATACTCTTATAGAGCTTTTTCAACATCATCATCATCTGAAGGACGTATCAAATGTGTTAAATAAATGCAAGTCTAAGCTATAGTCTCTCAGAACCAATGAGAAAAAAGTTAATATTTACAAATTAAGAACTTGTGCATTCCCATATGTATTTACTAAAAGCCAGATTGAAAATGGAGAAAATTTATATGGCTTTCTTCCATATATAAAGATGACAGTTGTGTGAATAAGGAGAAAAAGTTAACAAATAGGTTATTGGTAGTGATCGTGCTTGAAATAGAAAGTAAGATATGTTAACAGAGGAAAAAACCCAATGCTTGGAAGGATTTCAAATTTTAAAAAGAAAATCTTGTGAGTGCTCTCTGACATTGTATAACTAGAGAGAACATGTTGACATTCCTGGAGAGTCCTTGATAGAAAAGGATCAGTTTTTGAGGTAGACTCCATATGGTTTTGTAATAGTTTTGAAGGGGTCCGGAATATGTCATTGTGGCAAAAAAATTTATTTTGAGCTGAAGGTATTTGAGGTCCTGAAATCCCTTATCTGCTTAAAAGTAGAGCCTCCCGAAAGAACTAAAAACGAACTCAATTGTCATAAATGCCCTCCCTAGGAGCAACTCTAATTACCTCAGAGAAGTCAGCACCATACCCAGAAATTGTCACAAAAGTATTATATCTCTCATCTATTCTCCTAAGGGCTCATTTATCTTTCCCAAAAGTCATTTGGTTTTCCCTAAATGCCCTTTCTCTCCCTCACCCTTCTAAGAAGTCATTTGTTTTCTTGTACATGCCTTTCTCCCCTCCTTCTTCACCAATTAAGATGGTATATAACCCTCAAATTCTAATTGCTGCTTTGAGTTACATTTCTTTGTGAACTCTCATATGTATCTATGTGATTTAAATCTGTTTTTTTCTCTTACTAATATGTGAGTGCGCATTTAATTCACAGGGCCCCAATATCCGAACATAAAAGAGAAGAAGTTGTTTTTCCTTCTAGACAGTTTCTTTTTGTCCTTCAGTAAAACGGGTCAACCTCACAGAAAAGGTGACTAACAAAAAATGGGGGTCCGGACTTCTCCCTTGCTCTGCATCTTACTGTAGCTATCCTATGAGAACTTTTGTAGATCCGATTTTATTTTACTTTAGAGTTATGTGTCCATATGTGATGATTTTTTATTTGTTTGTTTGTTTTATTTTGGTTTGTGTGTGTGTGTTTTGTTTTTTGCCTTATCTCCTGCACTTCAAAATCTAATAGCTGGAAATGTAAAAGAAGTCCAGAAATTGTGTCATGTTTAGTGCATATGAATGGGTTTCTTAAGAGTCTTTGCCAATTTGGGTATCTCCCAATTTGGAAAATCTCCCAGATGGGTGCACTTAAAAAAGTTATGTCATTCTCCAAGTTGTTGTTGACAAATGTTTCTGTGGATGCTAATAGACATAAATGCTATTTCTTATTTAGACTAAGTATAGATGTGGAGCATTTACAACAGCACATTAGAGATTCTTATCAGCCAGGAGTGAAGAAAGGCCTGTGAGAGAGGCAGAAACATTACAATTGTATAGAGTGATGCAATCATGTGTGGGCTATGCCAAGGTATGGATTTCTGAAGGATTCTAGCCAGAGCTCAGAAGTGGGGCTGTGTTTGTGTGGGGGGGAGAAGCAAACACATATATCTGAATTTTTAAAATAAAATAAAAAGGTACTCCCAGTTTAAATTATGTTAATTAATTGTTCCTATTATGAAGGGTACAGATTAAGATTCATCCCAATAAAAAATGAATCTGTGCATTTGCTAATCCAATTCTTCCCAGACTGTACTCAGAATTTTCACAATGTTCATTAGGTGGCAGATGGGAACGAATGAGAAATGAGGACAGGTTCTCATCACCTGAACTAAGGACAGAATTTGCTACAGACACACACAGTAGAGAGAGAATAGTCCCAGTTCATCATATTACCATGAATCTCAGTGGGGAAATAATCCCATTTCCTACAATTGGATTTTTTTCCGTTTTCTCTTGCTTCATTCAAACAAACATTGGGAAAAGAGAATTGAAAGGAGAAAAATAGAAAAATTATGTGAACTCAAGCAGAGATCCAAAGAATACAATTTCTAAAGTACGATAATTCCTTTGGAAGTTCAAGGTTAGAAGAATATCAAACTGATCCAAAATAAGACATGTATTAATATTTAATATGATTTTCTCCTGTCCCTGTGCCAGTCAGACATTTGGTCCCTAGCGTGATATTAATGAGACTGTGAGCTCCTTGAGAGAGATACCATGTCTAGTTTATTTCTTCATACCCCATGGGAACTACCTCAGTGACAAGTATTTAGAAGGTGCTCAATATATATTTGAAGAGAGAAATCATAAATAATTGGCCCCATGTTTATCTTAAACAAGGTTGTGCTTTCATTCAAAATTAATCCCTTGTCACCACACAGGTTTGGAAGTCTCTAAATTGTCAATTAATAAATATAAATAAATATAAATAATCACTACATTAGCAAGATTAAACACTAAACTAGGTACTGGCTAAGATCATTCCCAGTAATAACATTTTCTTGTCTTTGGATGCATATTTTCTTATTCATTTGTGTGTGTGTGTGTGTGTGTGTGTGCATGAGTGCATGTGTGACTACAGAGAAAAAAACATACTATGTTAGTTTTGGTCATGTTTTACTATTTTCAGGGTGGTATTTTGTTTGTTGTCTTTGTTTTGTTTTGTTTTGTTTTGTTTGAAGTGGAGGGGAGTCTATACGAAAGTGTTGATAATTGTAAATAAAAGCTACTGCTTTGCTTCAAGTTCAATCACTTACCCTGCTGTGGAACAATTAGAATCCATTTTGCTATTGGGCACAGCTAGTTGCTTAAGGAAAGGGTCACAGGTGGGCACACATGAAGATGGCCACACAACTTTGCAAATGGCAGGAGCCTTCCACAAGCTGTGGAAAACGGTCACTACCCCAACTCTGGACAAGTAAATTCAACTCCCCAATCCCTACTACCCATCTTGGAAAGATTACACAGAGTCTTGGAATTTACAGCCCGTAAAAGCGAAACAAGCGATTGCATACATTTTTAAAAATGCTGTTTTATTAAATTTTATTTTACATGATAGAGAATGTTGCCAGAGTTTTTTACATACATGATAAATCTCTCACTTTTCTTATTTATTGGCAAATGATGAAAGTCAAAAACAATTCATCACCTGCTGGGGCTACTCGTATATAAAACCAAGCCTGCTGTTATCCACTGTGCTTTAAATCAAAACTACATATCTAACACACTTTCTCCCTCACACAGCCACACTCTCAGAAGAAAGAAAGGCAAACATAATAAATGTCTTCCCAGAAAAAGAGGCAGTCCCACAGTCAGCCAAAGTAAAATGTTCTCTCTCACATTTACCTATATTGTCCTTTTTAAAGAAGTCTAATGGAGAAGCAGTCCTAACTTCTCACGGTGTCATTCAAGTCTGCAGCCTGTTTCATTTAATTAGCTACTCAAAACACAAAGCCCTGAATAGTTGTCCAAAGTACAATGTAAACAGTATTTTTTTCCTCTAAAGAAAACAAAGACTTTATATTTACGCAAGAATAGGAAAGAAATGCAAGTGTTATTTTTGCTTTCATAATCTGAATCTGTTAAATATGAAAGGTTACATAAATGGCGAGATTCACATGTGTTCTATAAAAATATGAAAGTGCTAAATAAAAAAAAATGTTAATAGACCTGTATATAGTTAAGAAATATCTATTTTAATTCTACCCACGTGGGTTACAAACTTCTAAAGCTGAAACTTGCCATAATCCTAAAGTCATGCTGGAATTCCTGCTTTTGTCAGAGGTGTTCTATAATATCTTAATTTTATAAAAGGAAAGCAATATGCATTTCCTATACATACTTTGACCAGGACAATGGTTGGTTGAGTGTTATTTTGAGTCCCTGTGGCTATTGCCCATTAGTTCCAGTGGAGAAAGATAATGACTCCCTGGCATAGCAATTTATCATACTACCACTAGGTCTGAATTCCATATTCAGCCACTACACATGAAACCAATCCACAAGGAAGCCAAAGAAAACCAGCAGAACTTTAAAGCGAATCAGATATCTTGCATCAGTTATTGTTGTTGAACATTGCAAGAAGAAAATTTTACTGCTTTAATTGTTTTGTCTGAGAGTCCATCTAACACATAAATCAAGAGATAGTTCCTCTGCCTCATATAAGCCCAGAGGATCTTTTTCCCTTTTATGGGTTAGGACATAGGATGAAAAAAGAAAACAAACTGCAAGAAAGTTACTTCAAGGATAGCAAAGGAAGGTCTAATGTGAATTTACTATACTTACGTTATCATTTTCATTCAAAGAGTTAGAAATGTTTATCTAATATTAGCAAAATATTAGCACAGAAAGTTTTCATTTATTCCTTTGTCCAACAAATAGATGGGATCTGTCCTGCTAACTGGGGTCTGGTACACTCAGGGTTGCAACTAAATCTACTTTCTGAAATCAAAACAGTGAGTGTGGTTTCATTAGCATTCTAAATAAAGGGAAACAATTATTTCAATGAGTTAGATTGCTTACATCTCTAAGGATGTGGCTGGAACAGCAGCTACTTCACCAGATCCAATCTCTTTGCAAAGCCAGAAGTCAAGAGATTTATCATTGCCAATGCTGGCGATTAGAAAGTGTAATTCGTCAATGCCATTTAGTGGCCAGTGAATGAATGGATAAGACTGATCTGGAAGCTGGCTTTTAATGTTAAAAGGGGAATTCACCTAGACAGATAATCTATTTCTCAAAAGGAATTGACTTAAAAAAGTCTACTTGATTGCACCCTCATCCATTTATTACTGTATTTGGAAATGTCCTATCTAGCTAGTTTCCCAAACCTTAATTCCTCTCTTACTGGTTCTCTGATCTCTGGGAACATTTACCTGTTGGAAACATTCTCACAGTTATCCAGAACACCAGAGCAAGTATAAAATGGAGATGGGCGGGAGGTGGGAGAGGGGTAAAAAAAAAAAAAAACAAAAAAGTATAAAATGGAAAGGGGAGAAAGCTTCACCTTTAGGCCACTGCCACTTCAGGAGGCCACCCTATAGAATTTTCAAATGAAAAGATAACTCATGGCTGGTTAGAAAGAGACTATGATGAATTATGCAATCCTTACTTGCATACTTATTTATTCTATTATAGATATAGTCAAGTGATTTAAAAGGTCAGAGCTGGCCAAAGGATATCCTGATCAGCTTTATTATAATTCTATTAAAAAATTTTGATTTTCTATTGAAGTTAAAGTTAAAATTATCTTTTCTGACACTCTTTAGGCACATAAAATAATTTATCTGAGCATATATGGAAATATATGTATCAGGAACATACATGGAAAATATATTTCATATTCAGCTCCTTTCACTGCCTTTCAGAAACATTTTTTAAAGCCACAAGAGTACTGATTATATGACTTCTAAAAACTATTACAATTTAAGTCAATTAATTGTATTATTCCTTTTAAGTGAATATGCTCATGTGTATTTCCCAAGTATCTTTTCTTCCCTGCTTCCCTTCCCTCAGCCTTTTCTCTGCCCCAACCTCTCTAATTTACCATCCATTTCAATAAATAATTTGTTTTCATGGCAAGTATTATATAATCATTTGACAAAGCAAGTTAGTATCATTCACTATCATTTCTCTTATTGTGGAGATATTTTCTCTCATGAAACCCACTTTCTAATTTAAATATTCTTTCAAAAATGGAATTTATATACACCCCCACACACAAAACAACGTATTTAAACCAGTGTTACTTAAAGAGTTATCCTGGGGTATTTGTCAGTCTGCAAATTCTTACCAGTCTGCAATGTGATAAGATTGTGCTGGGATACAAACCAGTTACATGACTAGGCACACTGTTGTGTTCCCCTACATTTTTTCCATAGCATGACTTTCTCAATGAAGAAAGTAGTATATGCATTTACCTTATGATGCACACTCCATGTCTTATCATGGGCCATTAATAAGCAATTAAGGACCAGAACTTTAAGTGGCAAAAACCACTTAGGTCTAATTGGTCTTATGTCTAATCTGGTTCTAAAATCTGTGGATTTAATAAATCTGTCACTCTAGGAAATTGGAATATAGGCCCTTCTCTGTCTTCTCAGTCCTCTTCCTTTTTCCACCACTGGGCCTTTTCAATGCCAAAGTGTACCATGTCATTCATTCTCCACTTTTTTTATACATTCAGCCTATGATGAGCAAGATCAGTGTTCTCATAAAGTTTACACTCTGCTGAAAGCTAACACTAAATAATCAAGTCAACAAATACATAAACAAAGTATTTTCAGATAATCATGGAAAAAAAACAAAACCAGGGGGGTTGGTGTGGCATATGTGTGCTGCTTTAGAATGAGTGTTTGGTCTGGGTGCTAGATGGTGAGGAGAAATCATTCAGAGGAGATACAGAGGAAGAACTGTTTGGGGCAGGAAAAAAAAAAAAAAAAAAACTAGTGCAAAGTTTCTAAGGGGTGAAGAGTTTGACATATTAGGAGAATAGGAAAGGGCTTGGTAAGACTGGAGTACAGAGAGCAAGGAGGGGTGGCCCAGGCTTGTACTAAGGAGAACCACCAGTAACACCTTCCTTCATCACACTGGTCATCAAATTGGCATCATCAGTGAAGCAGGCAAGCTTCTTTCCAAATTGTTTAACTCCTCCAATTCTAACTGACAGAATTATTGAGATCAACAAGCTATTAGCATTTCTAGAGTGAGAACACTAGAAGTTAATAATTCAATGGGTCTGACTGTCTGACTCCTTTAAGATAATTCTTTAGGACTCAGGATTCCTAATCAAGTGAACATACCTTTGTGGCCTGAAAAAGCAAAGCTTCTCACAAATGAGGTGTTAGATCAGGCCTGAACTTCATTGCTTTAAAGGCCAGACAGATTAACATACATGGATCAAATGGTCAGGGTGATAGTGCAGGTCTGATGACAAATAGCCACCAACATTGTGAGATGATAAGGAGTGAGGGGATCATGGTGAAGTGGAAAATAATGTGTCCTTTCTAAAAGTGTCAGCCATCAGTGGAGTTCCCATCAATAATATTCATGTGTGCATGTGGCCCTAGTGTGGCCAGATCTTCTGATTTGGTCATAAGAAGCTGGAATTGGGGATTTGGGGAGGGACTCACATGATCGTTTTAGAAGTTGGCATGTGGCAGAAAACCATTCTGGTCAAACAAAACACAATTTCAGAGCTGCATTAGCCCATTGGTTGCTGGTTTGCAAACTTTGATTTAATCATGGGGCTTACCTGATATTTAAGACATAAACAAACACAACCATCCTATTACACGGTCACTTTTATGAATGGCAGGGGAGGCTGTGCTATTACATTCTTGAGTGATGATAGTTTAAGCTTGTCCTACAAAAGTAACCCATCTAGCAATGTGTAACATCACAGGGATTATCAAGGCTCTAGGAATTTCAAGTTCTTCCTAACATGTTAGTGAATTTATATCAAATCCAGCAATGCTTAGTCAGCTAAATTATACCTAGTTCTAAGACAAAGATGAAGATTGATGCCACAAGAATGTATTTTAATGCTTAATACTCTTATTTGCAATACGTATTATTACTTGAATGAACACTCGTTTACTACTTGTTGACAGTCATTAACAAAAACACTACAGGTGACAGCAGCAGATTGCTTCCTATACTATTTAATTCAACAAAATCATCTCAGTGTAAACAGAAAAAAATACAAAAAGAAAATAGCCGTTGAATCACTCTGATTTCCATTTTCAATCCATAACTAGCCCCTGATGTCTATTACATTAACCCTCCAGAGAGAGACTGGCCACATGTAATTGGAGGAAGGTTGCTAGGAGGCAGGGTCGCCTGCCAGGGATTGAGTTCCTTCAGTTTCCCTGGGTGGCAGCATGCTAGTTCTGGCTGAACTCCACAAGCTGCGCTGGGCCACTGAACTCTCCTGAATGCTGGAAATATTACTGTCAGAGACAGCTGTAAACAGTTCATGGGGAAAGATCTGTTACAGGAGTGTCAGTAATCTTAGGTCCCCCATTATTATCACTCACTAGTCAAGAGACCCTGGTTGCTTTTTGTCACACGTTGCCTGTCTGGTCACCGTGAAATAATGACCATCGGGTTACATATGGTATGAGATGTGTATATGTGTGTCTCTAGGCATGAGGGTCTGTTTTTCCCTTGCTAGTGTTTATTTTAATAGAAAAATTTCATGTCTGACCTACACCTGGCGGCTATCCAAAAATTAAATATAGCAATTTGTTACAGTAATATTCCTCTAGAGTCCTTCAGCAAGAACACAAACTATTTATTTTAAGTTATGCTTAAAGGTGTATTTCATTTTTAAGTCTCATCTCTGGCACACGATGTATTCTAAACAGCTTTTGCTCTCTTCAGTAGCATAAGCAATTTACCTCAATAGCTTCTTCCCCAGCCCGGCACCTCTCTCTTGCTGGTGTTTACCGTTTGAATAATCGTGTCTGAATTTTGTTTGTGATCATTTTATCTGAAAACAAATAATGATTGTACATAGGGAAAGAATATTCCTCCTCCTCCCCTGCAACCCCATCAAGACTTTTTACTACTTCTTTGTGTTAAGAGGAAAAAATGTCACAATACAATTTCAAAATAAATAATTTCACCTGTTCTTTAAATTCACATCAATTTTATTAAATTATTCTTAATTTCTACCCAGATGTTTAAAATACTACTTTTTAGGCAAGTGCTTGCAATTTCTATTCTTTTCTTGTTTCCCATGCTGTCATGTTTTTAGGAGTCAGGTGTAATGTACACATGGAGAATATTTGTGGTGCAGCAATTTTTTTAGTACTTTGGGTTGTGTTTAGTTTGCTAAGGCTGCTGTGACAAAGTATCACAAACTGGGTGGCTTAAAACAGCAGAAATTTATTCTCGCACAGTTCTGTAGGCTGGCAGTCAGAATTCAAGGTGTTGGCAGGACCACTTTCCTGCTGAAGTCTCGGGAGGAGCATTCTTTCTCGTCTTATTCAGTTTGTGTGGGCTCCTGGCATCCCTGGGCCTATGGTGGCATAAACTCCGTCACTCCCTCTGTCTCCACAGGGCCTTTTCCCCTCTGTGTCTCTGTCTCAAATCTCTTTTTGCCTTTCTCTTATAAGATATCAGGCATTGGACTTAGGGACCACCTTAAATCCAGGATGGTCTTCTCTTGAGATCCTTACTTTACTTACATCTGCAAAGATCCTAACTTCAAATAAATTCACATTTTGAGATTCAAGGTAGAAATATCTTCTGGAGGCTACAACCAAACCACTACAGGTTGATTTAGATTAATTTTTTTAGAGTACCATAGCTATCTTCTGGTTTTTCTTCTATAACTTTTTCTTCTTTCCATTAAAAATATTTTTGTTTTATAGGATTTATAAATGAGCTTCAGCAAGTAAGGGTGCCAATTATTTTCTGAACAAATTTCTAGTTGCATTCAATGGAAGAAAAATCATTTTTTTGTTGAGAGAAAAATGGCAAGAATATATAATTTTCTAATTATATTTTATTGTGATCTACATAATATTATTCAATTATTACATTCTATAAGTAATGGTTAAGAAACATACCTAGTAGGGTTAGGCTAACTGGATTATTGTATGTTTTTTCTAATTGAATATTGTACCACTATTAAATATCACACTTACGAAGACTATTTAATGATATTGGAAAATATGAAAAGCTTTAGATAAGGAACTTTGTCCACATATTACATTTGTCTGTTTATTTCAATACTTATTATCCCCAGTTGATGGGATGACTGGTTGATGGCTTTATAATTTGTAGTCCTTCTTCTGTTTTCAAATTTTTCTATGATAAGCTGGATTACCATAATAATTTAAAAAATGATTCTTTAAATCCTTCCATATATAGACAATCATTTCCAAATTCTTAATTTTTAGGCTAGGAATGTCTTTTAACTATTGTCTGTCTAGATTGATTTGGATAAAAGATAAAATAATAATTAGGTTGAATTTGGGTAGCATTTACTGTGATCCTGATCATTCATTTATTTATTCATTCACTGAATGCTTACAATATTCCTGCCCTCTGCCACATACGGGGGGACCCATATAAATAAATCATATTTCCTGCTATCAAGGAACTTGCTATAGATTACAGAAGACCGTCAAGACAAGCACTACTTGAAGTATAGTGTGATGCAGAGGTATAGCATAGGTATGTCCAACGTTTCAAGGGAGCACAGAAGAGAGAACATAATGCAGATTGGCAGAAACAGAGTTTCCAAAAGGGGGTGTCAGCAAAGCTGAGTGTTGAAGTAAAATACTTATGTCAGGAAGGGAGGAAAGGGCCATTCCACACAGACATGGCAACAAGTTCAGAGGCTGGAAAGCCCTGAGGTTTTGAAGGTAGTCAAGGAGGTTTTGGGAGTAGTAAGAGATAAGACAGAGAACAAAACATGCCTATAAACTTCACTCGGAAGTCTCTGGAGAACCGATGAAAGCTGAAAAATGGAATGGGTGTGGGCATCTTGGATTTTTAACAAAATTAAGCAGGTGAATCAATGGGCATACCGACAGTGGGGCCATCAACGAAGCAGTTGTTAAAATAACCTTGTAGATAAGAGATGACATTCTGCACAGAGGTAGCTAGAGTCTTAGCCATGGGAAGTCCATGAATTTGAACTGTACCTAGAAAGCAGGCATTGGTACTATATGGGTTTAAAAGGATATAGAATAGGGAAGAGTAACATTGGTATCCTTATCTCTGGCATGGGCAACTGTTCTCATAATGGTACCTTTCACTTAAATGGGAAACATAGCGTTGAGCAGGTTTTGTAAACAGGATGAAAAATAACAGATGTGGAAATGCTTAATTTGACATTTCTATGTCATGTCCATGTCCAGGTGCCTAAAAGGAGTTGAATTTTTTGGATCTGAAAGCTTAGAAGAGTATTATGTTCTGGAAGTTAGCATTATGAAAATATTAGCATATACATGAAGCAATATACATACACAAGGACATAAGGAAAATGTAGAGCACAGGATTTTTGTGGAAGCATTGTTTACATGTATTGTTTTTAAGGGAGATGCTTGTACATTAGTTTTTGTTATACTTTCAAAATTCTTATTGCCCTGTAAAGAGTTACTAAGCTCTGCAGTAAAATGGATAGATGTTGGAGGAGGAAACCCAGATTTATCACATAATTAAAATATGTGTCCATGCACAGGGATCGGGGAGAGAATGAGACCAAAAGAGTGGCCAGGAGGAAGGAGGGAGAATAATTAGATGAGGAAGATAGGCAGAGAGTTTTAAGGAGAAAACAGTCACGGGGTCAAATGCTGTGAAGAGGTTGTTAAAAAGAGCCCAAAATAAGCTTTTGGTATATAAGCCAAAGCTCACTGATATGTACAAAAAAATTGTTATATTTTAAAGACACATATTGCACATATTGATGTGTTTAGGGGTAATGTGTCATGATATTATGGGATTTGATTTAGATTATGTTAGGACAAAAAGTATTAAAGCAAATAAGGCAAAATATTGACAACAGTTAAATTCAAGAGATAGATTTATGGTGTTGTTTATGTAATCTCCTTAACTTTATTAATGTTTGAACATTTTCATAATAAAAGATAACAAAAGTAAAAATTAAGATATTAAAAATTTTTTCTTTACACTTTTGCCAAACAGGTTCCTTGAGCATCAGTACAAGTGGAATCGAGATTTCAAAGAAACGTTTTCAAGTTTTGAAGTTCTATTTCCATGACTTATTTTAAATTACCACCTTTTACTCTCTCTCTCTCTACTTTTCCCCATCTCTTTCCAGTACACATTCGGAAAAATAATTTCTACTCCTCTGTACATTGTAATTCACATGCAAAAATCAATTTGAGAAAGCAAATCTCCCTTACTTCCCCTGATGGAAACAAAAAGTATCTGACCGTAACAGACTATATTTTGCTTAAATATTTAAAAATATTGGAAACATTTGCAAAAGCAAATATTTCCTCATTCATTGAAACTTGACACTACCAAGGACAAGAACCCCAGAGGCATAAATTTATGATGGCACAGGCATTTACTGTTCACATGTTAGATGAAATTTTTTGTCAAGCTTAGTGGGGGTGTAATTTTCAGGAGAAACCAGGTCCATTTTGAGAAATACTTTAAAAAATGTAGTGTTTTAAAATATTTGTCCCCTCCATGTTGAATAGCATTTTTTTTTTTTTACAGGCTCAAACCTCAAAACAGCCTGTGAGTGTTTCAGCTTGGCATAGGCATATGTAAATGATTCTCTGCTTTCGAGCATAAAGATATACATAGACACACAGAGAGATAAGATTTTTCCTTTTGCAAATAGCAATGCTTTATGGCAGATTGCCAGAACTCACAGAGGCATGTTATCACACTGTCAAGAGGCATTGTACCACTGAGGAAAGATACCGGTTTTAGGTATTGTATAGGGTAATTGTGGTGTAGGTATTTCAATTGATAAAAGAGCAGAAATTTTGGCATTACATCCATAAGCAGTATAATTAAGGTAATAGGTTGCGTGTCATCTAATCAAGTTACTTACTGTAATACCAATGTGGGTTAACTTATTTTAACATCCTCTGAATACTAATTACTGTTACTTTTACAATTTTATAATATGCAATATATTTAAAAACATTTAACATAGCTGGATAATTATTATTGTGTTAATAAATAAAAATAATTATTACTCAAGAAACATATTGTAACTACTTTTTATGGATGACTTCAAAAATACTCTCTGGTTATAAGCTACCAGGCCTTAATATATATATGTAAACATCGTGTCTTCTATCTTTAATACAGTTTGTGGCTATATTAAGGCTACCTTAATTAGAAATAGAGATTTAACTAAAAAAACAAGGTTTCATATTTTAAAAAGCATTTTAAAAACTCTCCATCAAGAAAGTTGTCATCTCTATTTGTGTAATTAGTTGATGGATGATACATTTCCCTGAAAAGATCATTTTTATAATTTCAATTATATATGACTGATTCCCACTTTTAATATAAGCTCCTGATTTCAGAACCTTCCATCTTAAAAAATTTAGATTTATATAATTCGTGCTCAAAATCCAAGTTTCTCTCCTTATTCTTTCATTTTCATTTCTCCCTCTTTCTTGTACTTTCCACAACTTACACAATTCAGTCAAGTTCTCTGTCACTTTATAACAAGGAAGGCCTTTCTCCAGTTTCCAATAATATGTTCCTCATTTTCCTCTGAGACCTCATCAGAATGGCCTTTATTACTCATATTTCTACCAACATTCTGCTCATGATTATTTAGGTATTCTCTAATAAGATAGAAACTTTTACTCCAACTCTCCACTTTTGTTTCTGATCTCTCACCAGAATCACCTTTAAAAATCCCTGCATGGCAATAACAACTTTTTCTAGCATGCACATCAGAATACTTCCAGGCTCTAGCCCTTACACAATTTCAAAGCTGTCTCCACATTTTTAGGTATTTATTACACCAGCACCTGACTCCTTGCTACCAATTTCTGTCTTAGTCACTTTGGGCTGCCATAATAAAAAATATCATAGACTGGGTGGCTTAAACAATAGGAATTTATTTTATCACAGCTCTGGAGGCTGGACATCCATGGTTAAGGGGCAAGCAAATTTGGTTCCTGATGAGGGCTCTCTCCTTGGGTTGCAGATGGCCAAATTCTCTGTCATCATATGGTATTTTTTCAGTGTGTGTGTGTGTGTGTGTGTGTGTAGAGGGAGAGAGGGGGAAAGAGAGAGAAAGAGAGAGGGCATGCTATATCATGTCTCTTCTTATAAGGGTTATAATCCTATTATGAAGGCTCCATCCTCATGACCAAATTATCTACCAAAGGACCCATCTCCAAAATCCTACATATTGAAGGTTGGGGTCTCAACATATGATTTGGGGGGGCACAATTTAGTCCATCTCCAATCAAAAGCCGTAGATTGGCAGAATGAATAAATAGATCATATCTAACTATATGCTGTCTATAAGAGATTCACATTAAGACTTAAGGACCTGCATAGATTGAAAGTAAAAGGATGGAAAATAATATTCCTTGCAAATAGTAATCAAAAGAAAGCAGGGGTGGCTATGTGAATATCAGGCAAAATACACTTAAATAAAAAATACTAAAAGATACAAAGGATATTTTATAATGATAAAAGGGTTAATTTGCAAAGAAAATATAAAAATTATAAAAATATATGTACCAAACACCAGAGCTCCTAAATATATGAAGCAAACATTGACAGAATTGAAGGAATAGTAGAAAGTTCTACAATAACAGAAAGTTTCAATATCCTACTTTCAATAATGATAGTATAGCTAGACAGAAGATCAATAACAAAATAGGACTGGAACATGATAGGCCAATTGGACCAAAACATATATATAGAACAGTCCACCTAAAAATAGAAAAATACAGGCATATCTTGTAGATATAGCAGGTTCAGCTTCAGACCACCACAAAAAAGTGAATATTGCAATAAAATGAGTAAAACATTTTTTGTTTATTTTTTGGTGCATATAACATTTATGTTCATACTACACTGTAGTCTATTAAGCATGCAGTAGCAATTAGGTATAATGTACATAATTAAAAAATACTTTTTACTAAAAAATGCTAACAATCATCTGGTCCTTCAGCGAGTGCTAATCATTTTGCTGGTGGAGGGTCTTGTCTCAATGTTGATGTCTGCTGACTGATCAGGGAGGTAGTGGCTGAAGGTTAGGGTGGCTATAGCAATTTCTTAAAATAAGAAAACAATGAAGTTTGTCACACTGTTTAACTTTTACTTTTACAAAATATTTATCTGTGGAATGTCACGCTGTTTGACAGCATTTTACCCGCAGTAGAACTTCTTTCAAAATTCTCAATTCTTTCAATCTTCTCAAACCTTACCCTTGTTTTATCAGTTGAGTTTATGTAATATTCTAGATTCTTTGTTGTCACTTCATCAGTGCTCACAATCTCTTCACCAGGAGTAGATTTCATCTCAAAAAAACACTTTCTATGCTCATCCATAAGAAATAACTCTCCATTCATTCAAATTTTATCATGAGATTATAGCAATTCATTCACATCTTCAGGTTCCCCTTCTAATTCTAGATCTCTTACATTTCTGCCACATCTACAATTACTTCCTCCACTGAAGCTTTGAACCCCTCGAAGTCATTCATGAGGGTTGAAATCAATTTATTCCAAACTCTAAATATTGATATTTTGACCTCCCATGAATCACAAATGTTCTTTATGGCATCTAGAATGGTTAATCCTTTCCAGAAGGTTTTCAATTTACTTTGTCTAGATCCATCAGAGGAATTACTATCTATGGGATGTTTAGCCTTATGAAATATTAATATATTTCTTAAATAATAAAACTTGAAAGTCAAAATTACTCTTCGATCCATAGACACTAGCATGTACACTGTGTTAGCAGCCATGAAAACAATATTAATCTCTTTGTGTATCACCATTAGAGTTCTTGAGTGATTACATATATTGTCAATGAGCAATAATATTTTGAAAGAAATATTTTTTTCTGAGCAATAGGTCTCAATGATGGGCTTACATTATTCAGTAAACCATGCTGTAAACAGATGATCTGTCATCCAGGCTTTGTTGGTCTATTTATATAACATAAGCAGAATAGATGAAGTACAATTCTTAAGGGCCGTAGGATTTTTGGTTTGGTAAATGAGCACTAGCTTCAACTTAAAGTCACCAGCTACATTAGGTTCCTAATACAAGAGTCAACCTGTCTTTGGATTCTTTGAAGCCAGGCATTGACTTTTTCTCTCTAGCTCTGAAAGTCCCAGAAGACATCTTCTTCTGATATAGGGCTGCTATTTTGAAAATCTGTTGCTTAGTGGAGGCACCTTCATTCATGATCTTAGCTAGATCTTCTGGATAATCTGTTGCAGCTTTTATATCAGCATTTACTGTTTCATCTGGAACTTTTATGTTATGGAGATAGCTTCTTTTCTTACACCTCATGAACCAATCTCCACTTGCTTCCAACTTTTCTTCTGTAGCTTTCTCACCTCTCTCAACCTTCATAGAATTAAAGAGAGTTAGGGCCTTGCTCTGCATTAGGCTTTGGCTTAAGGGAATGTGGCTGGCTTGATTTTCTATCCAGACCACTCAAACTTTCCCCGTATCAGCAATAAGGCCGTTTCACTATCTTATCCTCTGTGTGTTCACTGGCATAGCACTTCTAACTTCATTCAAGAATTTTTCATTTGTATTCACAACTTGGCTAACTGGTGCAAGATACCTAGCTTTTGACCTATCTTGGCTATAAACATACCTTCCTCATTAAACTTAATCGTTTCTAGTTTTTGATTTAATGTGAGAGACATGAGGCCCTCCCCTTATTCGAACACTCACAGGCCAAGTAGGGCTATTGATTGTCCTGATTTCAATATTGTTGTGTCTCAAGGAATAGGGAAGCCTGAGGAGAGGTAGAGAGACAGAGGAATAGCCAGTCAGCACAGCAGTCAAAACACACAACATTTATCAGTTAAGTTTGCTATCTGATATGAACACAGGTCGTGGTGCCCCAAAACAATTACATTAGTAATCACAAAGTTTGAAATATTGTGAGAATTACCAAATTGTGACACAAAGACATGAAGTAAGCACATGCTGTTGGAAAAATGGCATTGATAGACTTGCTCTATGCAGGGGTGCCACAATTCTTAAATTTGTAAAAAAAACACAATATCTGCAAAGTATAATAAAGTGAAATGCAATAAAATGAGATATGCCTGTATACATTTTTCTGAAGTACACACTGCATATCCTCCAGGGTAGACCATATATTAGGCCACAAAAGGAGTCGTAATAAATGTAAAAAGATTGAAACTATCTTTTCTGATTACAATGGAATGAAACTAGAAATTGACGGAAGGAAAACCAGAAAATCCACAAATAGCTGGAAATTAAACAAAACCCTCTTAAACAACCAGTGGGCCAAAGGATAAATCACAAAGGAAATTAGAAAATATCTTGAGACAAATCAAAATGAACACATGGCATAAAAAACTTTATGTACTCAGCAAAAGCAATGCTGAGAGGGAAATTTTTAGCTATAAATACTTACATTGAAAAACCATAAATATTTCCAATCAACAAACTACATTTTTATTTTAAGAAACTAGAAAATGAGGCCGGGCGCGGTGGCTCACGCCTGTAATCCTAGCACTCTGGGAGGCCGAGGCGGGTGGATCGCTCAAGGTCAGGAGTTCGAGACCAGCCTGAGCGAGACCCCGTCTCTACTAAAAATAGAAAGACATTATATGGACAACTAAAAATCTATATAGAAAAAATTAGCCGGGCATGGTGGCGCATGTCTGTAGTCCCAGCTACTCGGGAGGCTGAGGCAGTAGGATCGCTTAAGCCGAGGAGTCTGAGGTTGCTGTGAGCTAAGCTGACGCCACGGCACTCACTCTAGCCTGGGCAACAAAGTGAGACTCTGTCTCAACAAAAAAAAAAAAAAAAAAAGAAACTAGAAAATGAAGAGCAAATTAAACCCAAAGCTAATATAAGGAAGGAAATAATAAAGATGAAATAAATAAAATAGAGAATAGAAAATCAATAGAGAAAAATCAACAAAAGCAGCAGTTGCTTCTTTGCGATCAACAAAATTAATAAACTCTAAGGTAGATGGACTGAGAAAAAGAGAGAAAACACAAATAAATAAGAAATGAAAGAGGGGGCATTACTACTAATTATACACAAATAAAATATAATTTTAAGTACTTTGAACAATTGCATGCCAACAAATTGGATAACGTAAATAAAAATGGAAAACTTTCTAGAAACACAACTTTCCAAGATTGAATCATAAAGCTGTAAAAAATATGAATAGACCTACAACTAGTAAAGGCATTGAATCAGTAATAAAATGCTTCCTGACAAAGAAAAACCCCAGGACCAGATGGATTCACTGGTGAAGTCTACAGGGCATGTAAACAAGCTTCCTTTTCAAACTCTTCCAAAAAAATAAAGAGAAGGGAATATTTCCCAATGTATTTAGGGAGGCCAGCATTACAATGATACCACATGTAAATAAAGATGATATCAGAAACAAACAAATGAACAAAATCCTACAGAACAATATCTCTAATAAATATTGAGGTGAAAATTCTCAAGTAAATACTAGCCAACCAAATTCAACTGCATATCAAAAGAATTATATGCCACGAACAAGTGGGATTTATTCTTTAAATGTAAGAATAAATCAACATACAAAAATTTATCAATGTAATTTACCATGTTAACAGAATGAAGAGAGAAAAAACATGACTATTCCAATTGATTCAGAAAAGGTATTTAACAAAATTCATCATCCTTTCATGATTAAAAAAGTGCTGAACAAACTAGAAATACAAGGAAACTACTTCAACATAATAAAGGCCATCTACGAAAAAGGCTCACAAGTAACATCATATTTTGGCAAGAGAGTGAAACCTTTTCCTCTAAGATTTGGAACACGAAAAGAATGTCTGTTTTTGCCACTTCTATTCAACATGGTACTTGAAATCTTAGTTGGAGGAATTAGGAAAGAAAAAGAAACAAAAGGCATCCATATTGTAAAGGAAGAAGTCAAATTACCTCTGTGCATAGACAACATATGTAGAAAACTCTAAAGATTTCCCAAAAAATTTCTTTGAGAACTAATAAAGAAATTTAGCAAAGTTAGTGGAATACAACTTCGATGTATAAAATATGAAAGACAAAATCAATGCACAAAAGTTAGTGTCCATATACTAACATGGAACTTTCTCAACAGGAAACAAGAACAATCTTAGAAGGCAATTAAGAAAGCAATTCCATTTATGATATCATAAAAATGTAAAATACTTAGAAATAAACTTTACCAAGGAGGCAAAAGACTTGTACAGTGAAAATCTCTAATGTTGCTGAAATATAGTAAAGAAAAAAACAAATGTAAAGACATCTGCATTCATGGATTGGAAGACTTAATGTTGCTAAGATGTAAATACTACCCAAAGCTATCTATAGATTCAGTACAATTCTTATCAAAATCCCAATGATATCTTTTGCATAAAAAGAAAAATTGGTACTGAAGTTTATATAGAATCTTAAGGGACCCTGAATAGCTAAAACAGTCTTAAAAAAGTAGAAGAAAGATGGAGGTCTCACAATTCCTGATTTCAAAACTTACTGCAAAGCTACAGTAATCAAAACAGTATGGTACTGGCATAAAGAGGGGCATATTGACAAATGGAATAAAATAGAGAGGGAAGAAATAAATTACTATATATAGAGTCAAATGATTTTTGGCAAGGAATTAAGACCATTCAATGGGGGAAAAGCCAGTCTTTTTAACAAATAGGACTGGGAAAACTGGATATTTGGATATTTTCACATAAATAATAAATTTGGGCTCTCACCTTATCACATTTACACATTACCACATTTACAAAAGTAAACTCAAAATGGACCACAAACCTAATTGTAAGAGGTAGAATTTTCACACTTACATAAAACATAGGGAAAAGTTGCATAACATCGGATTTGGCAACAATTTCTTGGATATACACAAAAATCACAGGCAACAAAAGAAGAAATAGATTGGACTACATCAAAATTAAAAATTTTTACACAACGAAAACTATAAAGAGAATGGAAAAGTAACCCAGGCAATGTGAAAAATCACTTGCAAATTATATTAATGTATCTGACAAGGGATTAATAACCAGAATATATAAAGAACTCCTGCAACTCAACAACAACAAAACAAACTGATTAAAACACGAGCACACAAATTGAATAGAAATTTCTCCAAAGAAGATGTACCGGAAAGTACAGGAAAAGATGCTCAGCATCACTAGTCATAAGGACAATGTAAATTTAAAAAAACACCATGAGATATCACTTGACATACATTAACATGAGTACTGTCAAAAAAACAGAAAATTTTATGCTGACAAGGATGTAGAGAAATTGAAACCCTTGTACATTGTTGGGGAAGAAGGTTAAATGGTGCAGCCACTATGGAAAACAGTATGGCAGTTCCTCAAAAAAGTGGAAATAAATTACCATATGATCCAGTAATTCTACTTCTGGATATATGCCCAAAATAATTGAAAACAGGGGCTTGAACAAATTTTTGTAAACCCTATGTTTACAGCATTATTCACAATAGCCAAAAGGGTGAAGCAACCTATATGTCCATCAACAGATGAATGGATAAACAAAATGTGGTATATACTTGCAAAGGAATATTATTCATTCGCAGGAGGGAAAGATATTCTAACACATGCTAAAACATGGATGGACCTTGAAGACATTATGCTAATTGAAATAAACCGGTCACAAATGGATAAATATTTTATGACTCCACTTAATATGAGTCACTTAGAGTATTAAAAATCATAGATACATAAAGTACAGTGGTGGTTGCCAGAGACGTGTAAGGAGTGAGGAATTGGGGTTTTATTGTTTAATGGGTACAGAGTTTCAGTTTGAGAAAACGAAAAAGTTCGTGGGATGAATAGCAGTGATGTTTGTACAATAATGTGAATGTACTTAACACCACTGAATTGAATACTTGAAAATGTTTAAATGGTAGATTTTATGTTATATACATTTTATCATAATAAAAAAATTAAAAATTTCAGAATAGTTTGAAAGACTATATAAGAAAATTCAATTGCCAGCTCCTCCCTCATTTTACATATGCATCCTGGTGAAAGTGTCTAAGTTTAGTCCCTAACAGGGGTAAAACAGAGGCATCTGGCTTGAGTAACACTAGCCACAATTGAGGGTGCTGTTATCCTACTGAAAACAGTAGGATTAATGACCATGTGCATACTGGGTGGTAATATAGGTAGCCTTCTTTCCATACAAATCTAGAATTATAGCAACCAGCCCTTCACCTGAAAAGCAGAAGATTTTTGGAGACTTCTCTGGGGACTATGATTAGCACAAAAGGAAAGACTTAGATAAACTGGCATTGAGGATCCCTGACTTATTGATGGAGACTAATCCAATATGATCATATAATATTATCAGTGAAGGTAATGGTTAGCATGCTCCTTAATGAGGGTCTTGATCTTAAACTTTTAAAGAATTGACCTCAAAGAAAAATTTTAAAAAACTTCCAGACAGAGAAAAGGAGAAAGAGAGAGAGAGAGAGAGAGAGAGAGAGAAAGTCAAATATGTAAAATAAAAGCACCAGAAAGATAGAAGGCAATGGAGCAACATCTTCAAAATTCTGAAGAAAGATGATGCCAAGTTATGGTTTTATGCTTAGCCAAACTTTTAATCAGTACCTCGGATGAATAAAATATTTTCAGACTTGTGTGGTCTCAAAATTCTTAATTCTTATATACCATTTTTTGGAAGTTATTGAGGTTATGCTCCTCCCAAATGAAGGAATAAATCAAGACATCATGGCCTGCAGGAAATAAGCCATGCAACCCAGGAAAAAGGGAAGGCAATTCCCAGGATGATCTCAGTAGGGTTTCTAGCATGGCAGTTATGTACCAATTGCATAGAGCTGTACGTTCTCTGAGAGACTTTTGGAGGCAGATGAAATGGACAGAATAATTGATGTGCCTGAGTGTCTGGAGAGGAGACTTACATAATTCATGACAAATTTAGGATTTATTATGGATGACATAAAAAAAAAATAAGTGCTGAGGGCTGAATCACATGTTGAGGTCCTAATGCCCACAATACAGAATGTAATATGTTTGGTGTTAGTGTCTTTAAAGAGGCAATTATGTTAAAATGAGGTACTTAGGGTTCGCTCCAATTTTATATGACTGGGTCCTTATAAGATGAGGAAATCTGAACACAGAAATGAACAAAGGGAAGAACATGTGAAGACACAGGGAGAAAATAGCCATACACAAACCAAAAAGAGAGGCCTGAGAAGAAACCAACCCTGCTGAACTTGGTCTTGGACTTCTACAACCCAGAACTGAGAAAATAAATTTGTGTTGTTTAAATCACCCAGTCTGTGATACTTTGTTATGGCAGCCTTAGCAAACTAATGTGCTAAAGCCAATAACAACAACAATAAACCAGTATCATTATTAAACAAAATGTTGTGCAGGAAAGGCAAAGGATTTGAGCTAACCATAATTATGATGGGGATATACTGGGAGTATGGGAGAGGATCATAATAAGTGTGAATAGGTTGTGAGAGAGGTAAGAGTAAAAATAAAGTAAAATACTCATCCTACACAGAAGGAAGACAATAGACAATAATTTAAATTTAAAATTAATTCTTAGAATAATCTGGGGGAATGGCAGTAACCACTAAAATAAGCAACTAAAAGAGCTGAAATGGTTGTTTCTAGGGAGATGGAACTGAGGGCATGGATAGGGACCATATCTATCTATCGATCAATCAAGCCATTAATATATACTTATAGAACTATTACACTTAGACACTTTGACCACATTAATGTATAACTTTGATTCATGTAAAATATATGATACATAATATTTACTGGGTTATTTGCTACATGTTACAGATGAAAAATTAAAACACTGTAGAAGAACTAAATTATTTCTCTTGCTCCATACAGCTTGATAAAGGCAGAACCAGAATTTGAAATCAAAAGTTAGTAGTCCAAACTCAGTATTTATTTTTGAAATGACACCACATGACCCAGACTTTTTAGAACTTTAGAATTGGAAAGCTATTTCTAATCCTAACATCTATGAAAGGGGTTGAGAAGATTATGCCATAAGTATTAGACACTTCTGAGACTGCTGCTGCTTCTATTACACAGGGTTTAAGAGAGAGCCATTAATTTTCAATTAAAAAGCTTGAAGATTATCCAAGTTTTAAGTTGGGTTTAAATGAAAATTTCAGTCCATTCCAGGGTAATTAATTATTTTTAGTGTGAAAACTAAAAAGTAGAGGAAATGTTGTTTTTTTTTTTTAATTTTAGAAGTAAATACCTGAACTTTTATGAAAGTCAAATAATTATCCTTCTAGGCTGAAATACGAATACCTGAGTCTGCCATTATACCACTGTAGAAAGAGCTGATGTTTTTGATCTATTGTCCCAAATATGTGATAAATCAAAGAGTAGCTTTACTCTTTGTTAATTGCAATATAAAAATATTGAAAATTGATTGAAATAATATTTGCATTTTTGCATAATATACCAAACATATAGCTAATAAAGAAAGTTGTGCTAAAACACTCCTGAGTCTGTATTTCTATTTTCAAGCCTTTATGTCTCAGCTTAAAAAGGCAACAAATATCTGTAGTTGTCAGCAATCTCTAGATCTCAGGGGAACTGGGCCCATGGCCAGGTTTACATTTTAGGTCCTATCCACACACCATTCTGTTAGCATGAACATTAGAGTAGCATAATGAATTTGTAGCCTGACCATTTCACAGGACTTTCACTCTACTTTACTCATTCTGCTAGGATTTCTCCTTTGCCTCCTATATCCGTGACAGCCAAATATTCATTTAATCTGCTAACATCCTGAATTGTACTGAATTGTGATTGTTTCCTGGTCATCAACGCAACTTAATATTAACAGAAAACTTACTATGGGTCAGGCAGTATGTCAGGTTCCAAGGAAACAATGAAAAGTAAACATAAATTACAGGTGCAAATCAGAGAGTTATGGACGAATGTATGGATTAATAGTGTGATGTCACATAAAGTACTGGGGTGGGGAGTGGATTATAAGCAGGATGGGAAATAGTGAAACAAGAAGTTAAAATAGAAGGCTGCATCATAGCCTACAAGGTGTTATATGCCATAGTCTGGACTTTATTCTCCAACTCTGAAGTTTTCAACCATGAAACACATTGGAGTCTTGTGACACACTTATTTGTGAGGAGTGTGACAATTAATGTTTTTTGTTTGTGCTTTTTAGTAAATTAGAGAAGATTCATTGTCCCCTTTCTTATGTCATTAACATCCATGTACCTTTTGAGCAACAGAGAACTGATATTTCAGCTGCTATATTAAAGATCATAAATACAAATATGTAACACATGTGTGCTATCACCTACTGTATGCTAAATGGGCTTGGATTTCCCCCAACCCCAACCCCATTTCCGGCCTCTTCTGATAGAACTAAATGCCTTAATTTGAGAGACCTGCACTTTCCCACCTCTTATAGTAATAGGAGTTTCTTATCGCAGTGCCCCACCTCAATAACATGAGCATCTGTACTATGTCTGGCCGACCATGCTGAGGCATTCTTTGGTCACAGTGATCAGCACAGGAAGGACCATAACTAAAATTGTTACGTCCCGGTATATCCTGATGACAAAGATGCTTTCTCATAGGGAGAGAATGAGGACAATAATAGAAAAGGATCTGAGAGATGGAATGATGGGGATGAGCATGGAGAGGGAGAATAAAGAGAAAGAGGATGAGTATGAGAATATAAAGGCAATAATATAATTTGAAAACCACCATGTCCATTCTATATTTGAACAACCCAGTAATGGTTACTAATATATTTTTATTTTTATTTATGGTGTGTGTATGTGTATGTGTGTGTGTGCATGTGTGTGTGTTTATGTGTGTAAGTATGTCTGTGCTCCAGACAATATTTATGTATTTGTGGGAAGGAAAAGTTGAGAATCAACTTTTATGTCATTAACATTGGTGAGAAAATATTTAAAGTATTTAAGCAAGCAAATGATTTAGATTTTTAGGAAAATAATGTGGTAGTAATAAGAAATAGAATCAGTAAAGCCTAAAGATGAAAAATATAAAATATCAAAACAGTTAAGGAAATCATAACTGTAGTCCAGATGACAATGATTTATTATTATTATTATTAGTTGTGAAAGTAGTAGCTATTATTCACTGAGAGTCTGCAATATGCTGTGTGCTAAATTTCTTTATGCATTATCATATTTAATCCTTATAACATCTCTGTTAGTGAAGCATCGTTGTTTTCACTTATCAGTTGAGGTTTTGGGAGATGAGGTAACTTGTCCAGGCTTATGCAGATATAGTTAATAAATTCAGTATTCACCTTTAAGGCCACCTGATTCCAGTAACCAGGACCTGAACCACAACTCAAAATACTTTCCAGATTCTGAAAACTTGAACTAAAGCAAAAAACCTTGGATTGTGTAGAGGAGAATCAGTCATCAAATATAGACTAGGTTGTACTTACGGTATTGACCAATGAATAAAGGTTGAGAAAAATTCAAAGTTTTGAATTAAGTACATGCAAATGGCACCAATAAAAGATAATACAGAATAGAAGATTAGTTCAAAAAGCCCTTTACATATTATATTGTAAGAATTGCATATAGTCCATGGTTCAGGAAAATATTTTTCTTATCCTTTTTAATGAGGTGTTAATTACATAATAGGGCAAAAATATTAATGTATGAGTGTTATAAGTCTTTTCTTGTAACCTAGCAAAAGGATTCTAGCTTTATCATTTCTTTTCTTTTTTCCCCCCCCTTTCACTACCACCCATTGCATGGGGATCTTGGTTTGCCAGAGGCTTATTTTGGCTCTTATTAAGAAGAACGTAAGGAAAAGGGCAAAATGTAGAAGTAATTATTAGAAGTGTAAGACAAAAATTTTAAAAAGTTTTGGTACAAGGCACATGACAGGTTTTGAGGTACATTTAAACGAAAATCTTATAATATTGCTTGGCAGTATTTATCCCCTTGATAATAATAAATGAATGCAATTAAAAAATGTGATAACTTACTTGCGGTTGCAGGCCTTTGATCAAGAACTTTTCAATGATTAGACCATATGAATCATGATTTCAACAGAGTTAAAATGGAAATTTCTGTTACCCTCCAGCAAATAAAACTATTTAAATTGAGTAGTGAATAAATAATTGTTACGTGGTGAAGATATATACATTTTTGGTTGCTGTATAGTTTCAACAGAAAAACTGTATAGTATGAGCTATATTCTCATATTTAAGCTTTGCATCAACATAATATCTGGAACAAACTTGAGACTGAGTAAGGGCACCAACACATGGACAAGCTATTTATAGGTATATATGATTTGGAAACAGCTTCCAAATCTGGTCTGCACTCAAAACCTTGTAATTTTAAACTTAGCCAAATGTTCATTCTTTCTTCTCTTCCTCACTGCCCACCACCCCCATAACCAGGCCTTCCCCAAACCTTGTTTTTTGGACCATAAATTGAACTGTTAATTTCCTTGAAATAAATACATTTTATAGCAACAGAAACAACCTCAAATCAGCTTCTAGAAAATATCTTCAAAAGAGCCATGTTTTATAACTTCAAAATGAAGCATTCCCAAGTTACCGTCTGTTCATCTGAAATATTTCATCTATGTCTGAAGTTACCACAAGGATGATAAATAGATATTAATAGTTTGTTGACTCACAAAGCATGTCTAAGATAACTCACCAAAGTGATCCCAATGAGAACAAAGAAAAAGAATGTCCCTAAGAAAAACTGCCAAGTTCATCCTTTAGAGATCCAGGAAACAAATGTTTTGAAGTTTAGTAGCCATTTGATCCCCACCAATATCCATCAAAGATTCAAAACTACTAAGGTCTACACTTCTAAGAACCTATGAGATAATTACTGAAAATGAAAAGACATTTAAAAACCCATATTAAAATATGTTTCCAGATAAAAATCTAAAATATACAGCTATTAGTTCAGCACTGGAAACATAGCAACTCATAGGTATTAAAATATGTAGGGAAAAAAAAAAGGTAACCACCAAAGCACAAAGAGGCCTTCTAGGCTAGTGATTTTTAAACAGTGGTCTATATCTTTATGTGCTAGTGGTTTTAATTTTTTTAATTGATCAAACCCTACCCAAACTAATTAAACTAGATGCTCTAAGGGTGTGGCTTGAGTACTTGCATTTTGGAAAATTTCCCATGTGATGCTTAAGTGCTGTATTAAAACCACTGGGTTCCTAGAACAAAAACTGATATTCTTCCTGAGCAAGCAAGAGGTAGCATACCAACAAAGACCCCTGGATGAGACAATCCCACACTCTCACTGGGACACCACTATTATTGTTTTAAAAATCTTTATCATGTGAAATAGTTTCATATTGCTTAGCTATTCCTGTTGCTAGTAGTGAACAGAGAAAGCCAGGACACTGGTAGGAGCAATATTTTCTCACTCTGGACAACTTGCTGATGAGGTTTATCTCAGTTCCCACACTCAGAGAGAGTACTTAGTGTTCAAAAGACTTGTGAATACGATCCAGGAAGCAATCCACATGCAAAACAAAACTGTGCAGAAAAATAGCATTTTTCACACTTTCAAATGAATTTGCTTCTGAAAATCACATGGACTCAAACCTAATTTTCTGCTATCCTGTCCCACATGGCTACAAATTTGACTGATGTGGAAATTTGCTTGATGAGAATATTCTACCTTTTCTTTTAATTTTCATAATTCATATTCATATATTTTGCTACTATAATTTTTTAGTAAAGTGGTACCATGAGATTCACTTTCCCACAGTAATTTAAAATTCCCCACTATACATTAGTAAATTGCTACCAGTAGCAGTGGTAATTAAGTTTCCTGTTGATATTTCTAATTTACTTGAATTACTTTTAATTTCTTGATCTTTTCACATTTTGTGGCCTTTTGGAAATTACTTCAAATATCTTCACAGTTCAGAGAACTGTAATATTTTTCTAGAGGTATTACACATACATATTTCTTAGTTCATACTGTCATATTCAAAATACTCTATTAAATGAGAGAAACAGATATAATTTAGTGGCAACAGATTTCAAGACAGTTTCTATGATTAAACTCATGGATTTCTAATCTATCATGAATTTTTGAATTATTCCTCTCTACAGATTAAGGTGATTATAATATCTATAAATATGTCAGAATTCTGAATATACATAATATATATGCAAATTGATACAATTATTATATGTCTATCTTTTGTCTTATGCTTTATCTCTAAAATTAAATTCTAAATCCTTAGTTTCCATTGTCAAGTTTTGAATTGCACCACTATACAGGAAACTGCAAAAATTTTATATGAATGTTCAACTGTTTAAATTAATTGTATGAATGTCAAATATAAAAAGTAATAACAAATAAATGTAGCAGTGACTTGGAGAGTGCAGAACACTTACATGGGAAATGAAAACACTGAATCTAAGTGGTAACTGTCTGATATTCTGCTTATTAAAGTATATGCTAATCATGGCTGAAGTTATCAAGGAATATACATCTCCAGCTTGTATCTATACCTGAGAAGCTTACAAGTGTATGACAAAGGTTCTTCTGGATGCTCTTCATGGTTTCTTATTGAGGATAGACCAGATCAGAGTTTCTGATGGGTTCACCTCTACTCTACTGACAATCAAAATAAAACTAGGAAGTTAAGTCATTTAGCTAAGGTCAATGATCATCCTAGAACTAAGATTGAAAAAGCCCCAATGCATGTTAGTGCATTTTAAAAATAGTCCTCCTACCCTCTAATAGCATATAAACACTCACACACACACACACACACACTTTGCCAAGTACCTGAATATGTACTACTTCCCTGACAAGGTATCTTACAGTGCTTGCCTATGTACAAATTTTTTATAAAAAGCAGATAAGCTATTAAAATTAATAAAGGAGCTTGTTAAGATTACTGATTACAAGGTCAATGTACATGCACAAAACACATTAATTATATTTCTCTATACCAGAAATATGAGTAGAAAATGAAAATTTAAAAATTTAAAATCCCTATTAAAATATCAACATCATTTTTCAAAGAAATAGAAAAAATAATTCTATGCTTTGTATGGAGCCAGAGAATACCCTGTATAGCCAAAGCAACCTTAAGCAAAAAGAACAAATTGGGAGGCATCAATTTACCACAGTCAAGCTATATTAAAAGGCTATAGTAACCAAAACAGCATGGTACTGGCACAAGAACAGAGACATAGACCAGTGGAACAGGACTGAGAACCCAGATATAAAACCATCCTCATATAGCCATCTGATCTTTGACAAAGCAGACAAAAGCATACACTTGGGAAAAGAATCTCTATTCAATAAATGGTGCAGGGAAAATAGGATAGCCACATGGAGAAGACTGAAACAGGATCTGTACCTCACACCTCTCACAAAAATTAATTCACAATGGATAACAGACTTAAACCTAAGGCATGGAACTATAAGAATTCTAGAAGAAGAGGTTGGAAAAACTCTTACAAACATCAGCCTAGGCAAAGAATTTATGGAGAAGGCCCCCAAAGGCAATCACAGCAACAACAAAAATAAATAAATGGGACCTGATCAAATTCAAAAGCTTTTGTACAGCCAAAGAAACAATCATTAGAGCTAATTGATAACCTACAGAATGGGAGAAAATAATCACCTGCTACACATCTGAAAAAGGGCTGATAACTAGAATCTATACAGAACTCAGGAAAATCAGGAAGAATAAAATCAAACAACCCCATTAAAAAGTGGGCAAAGGATATGAACAGAAACTTTTCAAAAGAAGAAAGACTGGCCAACAAACATATAAACAATGCTCAACATTTCTAATCATCAGGGAAATGCAAATTAAAACCATAATGAGATATCACTTAACTCCAGTGAGAACAGCTTTGTTCTCCAGTGAGAACAACAACAAATGTTGGTGTGGATGCAGAGAGATAGGAACACTCAGACACTGTTGTTGGGACTACAGACTAGTTACAACCTCCATGGAAAGCAGTATGGAGATACCTCAAAGAACTAAAAGTAGAACTACCATTTGATCCAGCAGTCCCACTGCTGGGTATCTACCCAAATGAAAAAAAAACATTCTATAAAAAAGACATCTGCACTCAAATTTTTATAGCAGCACAATTCACAATTGCAAAGATGTGGAAACAACACAAGGGCCCATCAATACATGAATGCATTAATAAAATGTGGTACATGTATACCATGGAGTAGTATGCAGCCATTAAAAAAATGGTGAACTACCTATTATATTATCCTGGATACAACTGGAGCCCACTCTTCTAAATGAAATATCATATGAATAGAAAAACAAACACCACAGTTACTCACCATTAAATTGGTACTAATCAATCAACACTTATGTGCACATATGGGAAATAACATTCACTGGGTGTCGGGCAGGTGGGAGTGGGGAGTAGAGGATGGGTAAATTCACACCTAATAGATGCATTGCACATTGTCTTGGGCAATGGGAATCCTTGTAGTTCTGAATTGGGTTGTGCAAAGGCAATTTATGTAATCAAAGAGTTTGTACCCCCATAATACTCTGAAATTAAAAAAATATTCAAAATAGCATCAAGTATAAACTATCTAAAAAAATTTTAACAAGTTATGTGTAAAGCACACAGATGCTAAAACATTTTTGAATAAGTTAAACAACAACAAAATAAATGGAGAAAAATACAATGTTCATGGATTTGAAAAAAGATACAATATTGAAAAGACATCAGTTATACTAGTTTGATCTGTAGATACAGTGCAATCCCAATGAAAATAACAATGGGAGGGGAGAGGAAAGAGAAAGGGGAAAAGGGAGAGAGGGAGGGAAACTTTTCAAGCTAATTCTGAAATTTGTATGAGAATACAAAGAGCCAATAACAGCCATGACAGCCTTGAGGGAGATGAGAGGAAGAAAGGAGTTGCTCTATTGGATATCAAGACTAATTATAAAGCTACCATAACTAAGGCAGTTTGGTGTTTGCTTAATTGTTATATAGACCAATGGAAAGCTATTAGAAAATTCAGACACATCTACATCCATATGGACAGTTGATTTATATAAAAGGTAGTAGTGCTGAGAAGTGAGGAAAAGAAAGTTATTTCAGTAAATGGTGTTCATTCAATTATATCTCCAAATGGAATTAGAAAATAATTTGACTCTTACTTCACTCCATGCACAATAGTAAATTCTAAATGGATTATAGACCTAAATTTGAAAAGCATGACAATATTTTTTATCATTTCTAAGAGTAGAGAAATTGTTTTTAAATGGTAAGCACCATGAACAAAGATTGATAAATTAAACTTCATGAATTACAAACTTATTTATCAAAAGATACCACCAAGAGAGTAAAAAGTAAGCTACAGAGGGGGAGAACATGCCTATAATATAAAAAAACACATCTGTTTATCACTACAAAAATGGCATACAATCAAAAAGATAAGAGTAAGTGACATGTGTGATACTTCACAAAAAGGATATTTAAATGTTTAATAAACATATTCAAATGTGCTTAGTCTCATTTGATAATTTTTGCAATTTAGGGATTGCAATTCAGGGAATTGCAATTTAAAATCACAATAAGATGTTGCTTGACACCCACCAAAGTGACTAAAACACAAAGACTGAGAAGTCCTAGTATTGGAAAGGATGTAAAACACGTGGAACTTACATACTGTTGGTGGCATTGTATATTGGTAGAGTCGCTTTTGGAAGCAGCTTGGCATTATCTTCTAAAGTTAAACAAATATTTATCACCTGAGCCAGTATATGCCCAACTGAAATGCATGCACATGTGCCCAAAAGACATGCACAAGAATATTCACGAGAGATATGTACAAAGATGTGCAGCTTTATTTGCAATAAAAAATAGCTGGAGAAAACCCAAATGTCCATCTATACTAAAATGGATAAATGGTACACTATTTTCCTCTTTTAAGTGGTTTCACTTTTCACAGTTCCAGTTACCTGCAGATTAGTACAAGATATTTTGAGAGAGAGAGTGAGAGACCACATTTACTAACTTTTATTACAGTATATTGTTAAAATTGTTCTATTATATTATTAATTATTGTTGTTAATCTCTTATTGTGCCTAATTTATAAATTAAACTTTATCATAAGTATGTATGTATTGGGAAAAACATAGTATATGTAGGGTTGTTACTATCCATAGTTTCAGGCATCCACTGGGGGGTCTCAGAATATAACCTCCAGCCCTGTGGATAAGGGGGGACTACTGTACATTCATATAATGTTCTTTTGTATTTCAAAGTACACTGAAAATAAAATAACTGAAATATAGCTATATGGAATGAATGTTTGTGACCAAATTACACAAATAATGCTAAGCAAAGGAGTCAGACATACAAAAAATAAAAATAAAATAAAACAAGAAAACTATGTGCATGATTCCATTTATATAAAGTTCAAGAGCAAGTAAAACTAAACTGGAGAGTTAGGAGTCAAGGCAGTGTCTAACTTTAGAGAAGAGGAAAAGATAGTGATTGAGATGGGTATCAAGAATAGCTTCTTGAGTACTGGCAACATCCTAGCGTTTGACTTACATAGTGAATACATAGGTATTAACTATGTGACAATTCACTGAGATATATGTTTATTGGCACTTTTCTGCACATGTGTAATAAATAAAAACACAACAGATTGAAAAATACGTGTAAAGCAAATATTAAACATGTATCATTTTCTTATTATCAGACAAAATATATTTTAAGGCAAATGGAATGATTAGACAGAAAGAGCGAATACTTGCCTTTGTATATGTAATATTTGAGATGCTTAATATATCTTTAAGTAGAAATGTTGAGGAGTCAGCCAGATATAAGAGTCTGAAATTCATGGCAGAGGCCAGTGAAGGAGATGCAAAGCTGGGAGTCACCAGCAATAGAAAGCATCCACGATGAGCAGCGTCTAGGGGATGCACACGCTTGAAGCTCTGATTCGGGGTGTGGGGGCAAGGGCAATATATGTAACCTAAACTTTTGTACCCCCATAATATGCTGAAATAAAAAAAAAAGAAAGCATCCACATAGCCAAAGCCATAGAGGAGATAAGACGTGTTGAGACTGTATCAGGATGAAACAGAAGTTCAATGGTAGAGCCTGCGGAGTACTGGTTGTTAAAGAAGAAAGAGGCAAATTAGTTATAACTACCTAACCTCTACATTCTTCAGGAGATAGCATGTAAGGTTGCTTCTACTTTTGCTATCATTTCCACTTAGATAATTTTTAATACATTTTTTTTCAGATCTGCATTTGGAAGGCAATTTCATATGCCTACTTTTAGTGTCCAAGATAGCTCTACTGTGCTGAGACTCAAATTCCTCCTATCATTGCTCTCTGGTCCTGCAATCAGCAGAATGCCAGGAACATACACTGTTACTAGAATCTTCCTGTCTCTTTTCCTCCTTAAATGGTTTAATTGTTATACCTAAAGTTACTTAAAAGCAACATTCCATACTCTGTACTATTCTTCCCACGTGTCCCCAGGGAGATTTTTTGTCCTGGTTATTTCGTTTTAAAAGGGAAGCATAAATATTGAGTTGGGATGAGTACCAGTGTTCTAAAACTGGACAGCTGCACAGATAGGATACTCTGAGTTTGGATTTGGACTGATACTAAGACTCTGCATCATTGGACAAAGGTCTGAAGTTATTTCTTATTTGTTTCTAGTCACCCTTGATTTTATGAGGGGAAGCCTAGGTAGATATTTCTTTAGCCAGGTTCCCTGGCATTATATTTAATGAAATTCCTTCTGGATACTGATTAAAAATATTTTATAAATGGCTTAGACATTTGATCTTTAACCTCATTCTTATTCATGCTTATCCACACTAACCTACTGCTTCTGAAATTCTATTTCATATCTTCTCTCTTGAAACAGTTTTGGCCTTCAAATCTGCCAAGTGCCATCAAATAGGATTTAGCAAATACAGGCCTTTTGTTTACCTCACATCTGGCTCCTCAACTGGAAGGAAAGTAAGCACAATTTAAATGTAATTTACAGATTATATAAGAGGGAACAATTGTCAAATTGAGAAGACAAACAGCGTCGACCTTATTTGAAAGACATTGTACACTTTCTCTCTTTCATCCATTTTGATCTCACACATGTGCAACGGTAGAAAATGCTTTGCAAATTTCTGAGACAAAAGAAAGATAATCACATCATTGATAGGATGCCTGACGGAGGACTTGTGTTCTAATAGAGCTGTGAAACGACGTGTAAGTCTAGGTTCTACCGCCAATTAGCTGCACAATCTTGGGTGGCAGCACAAGCTCCCTGAGCAGCAAACATTAAGAAACAACCAACCTCCTAAGATAACTCAAAAATATTTTTGAGTTGGGATCATTGAATAAGTAAAACATATTCAATGATTTCAAGAACCATGAATATTGTAAAAATATTGTTAATAATTATTAACTTAATTATACTTACCATTTCTGGATAACACATAAGCATAATGTTAACTTTGATATACGTAATATATCAGACTCTCAAAACAACTAGTCTAAATAGAGTGAATATATATTTTGTTGTTGTTTGTTTGTTTTTGTCCAGCATCTATTGATACCTTTCCTTTTAATGACCCTTCAGTCTTCCTCGAAAGGACTGTCTTTTTCCTCCAAGTGCTTCTCCTAGTGTTGACTTTACATCAGCTTAATCATTTAGTTATATAAATTGTTTGGAGAATGAGCTCATAACCAAATTACAGTCGAGGGAACATAATTTTAAGTGGAATACTTAATCAAGACTCTTCCTCTTTTCCCAATACACAGTAGCCAGAAAGAATGTTCCAGAAGCAATTGGGAACTCTCTTGAGGGCAAGAGGAAAATGGAGCTTACCCAGAGGAAGCAGAAATGAAGGATGGATCCTGGGATATAACACAGAATCTGAATAAAGTTGCATCTGAATCCGCCACTTAAACCTGAAGGAATCAAGCTTATGGATAGATATGGATAGAGGTTATATCAATATTTCCTATCTCTTATGAAGAACCTGAAGCTCAGAGATGTCAAAAAACTTTTCTGAATGCTATATATATAGATCCAGCTACTGAACACAGAATGATAATTTGAATTCCAAAGTCTGTTTTGGGCTCTCTATCTAGATGTGCAAAGTTTATCGCTCAATAAATGTTGACGTGTATATAATCAATATTGAAGATCAGCTTTGTTGTGATGACAAAATTTAAACGTTTCTCATTTTGGGAATATTCTCCAAGGAGAATAATCTTAGAAAGAAGTGGGATGAGAACATTTTTTTTAATGGATAAATTTTCTTCATTTAAATATATACAATGTTCATTCACATGGTATTTATGCATGAATATGTGTACCCAGAAATATTTTTAATGGGACATCAGAATATATATTGAACTCTTATCATATTTGCATTTAAGAAATTTATTGCTTTTAGATATTATTAACCTATTTTTAAGAGTTCTAGAGAGTTAATTGCTAAATGATTGAGACCTAGCCAGACCAATGATACATATTTTGAATGTTCTAATAAGTTGGGTGCAATATAAGCAATAGTTAAGCAAAAAGTGTCAATTTGCACCATTAACACTTGTATTTATCATGATTCAGAGATTGTTGATGTGATAACTCGCACTCTCTCTCTCCCTCTCTCTGTGAATCTTTTTGCTGTTTCTAGGTGAAACATAATTGCTTGGGAATAACAAATAGTGTTGTCTAATTTACCATAACTTTTTGGATGACACTATGAGGAGTCTCAGCAACACTATAATGTAATATAAAGAAACCTAACAACAGAGCCACCAATTGGACAAAATATTTTGTGAATGTTTTTGATTGATTTCACTGAAAAATGTAAATGTACAGGTAACACCAGGAAAGCTTCACTCCAAACATTCTGTGTCCAAATGAAACATCAACATCAGGTAAACCTCCTGAAATCTCTACAGAACACACTCAGGCATTTAAACATATACTCTTTAAAATCAGGGTTGTGCTTGTCAGGGCTATTGAAGGCTGTTCTTCTCAGAGTCGTAAGTCAATAATTTCAAGAGAGGTTTATATTTTAGATGTTAGGTGTCAATTGTTTCTGTCAACATTGTATTGCCAGGAAAATCTGTCAGGTAGCTATGATAATGTGACAGTTCTGAGCATTGTCTCACGTATCAGAAAAGCATGTATGGACCAAACAGTGATATTGTCTCTCATAGAGACTATAGAAAGGAACAATAAAAGAAAAACAAAGAATAAAACTTTAATGCCTGTAGTATTTAATTTTCTTTCCACAGTAAAAGCACAGTAAATATTATTCAATTATTCAAAGAAGAGTAAGAAGTACAAAGAAAGGCCCTGTATGACAAAGCAGTTCCCTCATTCTAGTTGGTAGACAGTGCTAGCTACTGAAAATAATCTTGAATAAAAAATATTTCCTCTCATTACTAAATTTGCAAAAGTGAGTGTTTGTAATAAAAGACCATGATGCTGGTTCTGTTTGCATATTAACAGAAAAAACATGGAGGAATAAAGAGTATCTAACAAGACATTGCCTACAATTTCAGGTAGGGATGATTTAGGCGTCAAGTAACAGAATACCTACTAATACTTGCTCTAGCAATGTAGGCATTAATTTTCTCACTTTGAAGAAGTCTGGAAAAGGTAATTATGGGATTGATGCAGCAACCTCCTGCTCTTCTTTCAATGGATTTGCACCTTGGGCTTGTGTAATCATCACATGATACATGCCACAATCCTAGTGTCACATCTTCACACCAATGATCTGAGCACAGACGAAGAGGAAAGCAGGATAGGATTTTCTTTAATCAGAGAGAGAATTCTTTTTCAGGCACCTAAAAAATTGCCATTCACATTCCATTGGTCATAACTGTGTCACATGGGCATTCAGAGAGAGAATGGAAAGCGAGTATCAACAGCAGGATGGTCTTGCCTGGTTTGTCCTAATTTATGATCCAATCCATGGTGCTGGACACATTGCTGTGATGATTAAGATTGGGGCTCTGTGAGTGAAAATGAAAGGCAATGGCAATTGGGTGGACAATAAATGTGCCTGTGACAGCTACCAAGGAACTATTAGACTTCTACTTTCTCTTTTTCATTATATCTCACACATCCCAACTAGCCTGTTCATGAAATTAGCCCAAACTCTCAACTTGTTAACTAGGACATATGAGAAAAACATTAGAGTGAGAATGTGTGCATAATCTTTCTCTCTTTTTCTTAACTAATTTACACTACATTTTTGGATAGATTTTCAGATAAGAATACTTTAGTGGGTTGAATGTTGGCCTGAAAATAGTATGTCCACATTTTAATTTCTAAAAACTGAAGGTTACCTTGTTTGAAAGAGTCTTTGCAGATATAATTAAGGATCCTGAGATGAAGAAGTTGTCCTGGATTATTTAGATGAGCCCAAAATCTAATGACAAATGTCTTATAAGAGGCACAGAGGGGAAATTTGACAGAAAAGGAGGAGGCAATGTGACCCCAGAGGCAGAAACCAGAGTAATGTAACCACAAGCCAAGAAGCACGCAGAGCCACCAGATGCCGGAATTGTCAAGGAAAGAAATTGTCCCTAGTCTTCTGAGAAAGTATGGTCGTGCTGACAGAGTAATTTCAGGCTTCCAATCTCCTATACTATGACAGAATAAACTTCTGTGGTTTTAAGCCACCAAATTTGTGGTGATTTGTTACAGCAGCCTCAGAAAATTAATATAATGCCATAGTATATTTTTGCTTGTTGGAATGCAGTGGGGATTTGTGTACTATTTTATTATATTGTAATCTTGCCTATTTCACTCTTGTTATTTCTAATATTTTATCTTTAGCTTCTGTTAGGTTTTCTATGTTAACAGTTGTATCATTTGCAAGTAAAAAGGCATTGGTTTCTTCCTTTCCATCTTTAAAATTTTTCTTTTCTTTTCTTATCTTATTTTGTTGGCCAGGGCATTATGAGAAAATGATGCTTTGAATCATTGGGTGTTATTGATAATGAGCATCTCTGTCTTGTTCCTAATATTCACAGGAATTCTTTTAAAATTTCACCAGTAGGAATAAGTTTGCTCTAGGTTTTGGGTAGGTACACTTTATGACAAAAGGAAGTTCTGTTTTTTCTCTAGTTAAGAGTTAAATGGGTGCTGAATTTATATGGTTTATTTTATGCTTTGTTTTCTTTAATAAATTATGATGATGATTTCCAAATACAGATTTTCTAATAATATTAAGTCATTTTTATATTTTTGTGAGGAATTCAGTTGGCCATTTTATATTATTCCTTAAATACAATGTCAGATCAGTTTGATAACAATTTTTAGAGGACATTTTTCTTTTGTCCTTCCTTTTTCTTCAGGTGAGATTGGTCTCTATATTAAATCTTACATTTTCCTTCCTTCTTCCTTTTCTAACTTTCTTTTTGTTTTCTTATATGTCTTTAAATCAATATTAGAGTTTGTATTAAATTAACTTGTTCTTAAGGATCTAGAAGAACTTGTCAGTAAATATCTGGTCTTGATGATTTTACCTATGAGGTAATCTTGTCTTTTTATACATTTACTTAATTGTTAAAGGCTTTCTGCTTTTACTTGATTCAGTTTGCCGTTTTGGTATGTATTCTAAGAATTCATTTATTTCATTAAGCGTTCAAATCTGTTAACATAAGGTTCCTGTTTTTTTATCTTCTTTGTTCTGTTTCTAATGTTTCCTCGCCATATGTAAAAGTATTTACTGATTTTTTAAATTGATCTTAGCAATGATTTACATATTTTTAATTAGCATTTTTTAAAAAAAGACAATGTTTGGCTTATTGATTCTATTCTGCTTTTATTTCTGTTTCATTTATTTATCCTTTCTTTTATTATTTTCTTGCCAGCAATTTTATTTAGGTGTATATGTTGTTTTTTTCATAAATTTTTACTTTGTTCATTAACTTTCATCCTATCTTCTTTATCTAAACTGAGAATTTGAAACCTATAAATCTCCCTCCAATTACTACATTTTCTGTATTAAAGTTTTTGTATGTAGCATTTTTATTATCATTCAGTTCTACAAATTTGTAAATTTTCATTATAATTTTTTGTTTTAACTGTGAGTTAATTATCTGAAGGTTTTTGTTTATTTTGTGTGCTTGCCTTCTTAGCCTATGGAAGATGTGTGTTGAAATATTGAGGTAGATTGTAAGACTTGACAGTTTTACCCACTAATTATGTCACTATTTGATTATTATATCTGAAGCTACCCTATGAGAAATATTTAACTTTAGAATTTCTTTATCTTTATCATGAATTAAAAGTCTTATAATGTATAATGATCTTCTTATTCCTGCCTCAGAATAATTCCTAGGATTATATCTCTGCTCCACCACTAAATATCTGTATGACTTTAGATAGTTTATTTAAACTCTTATTAATATTAACTGATAGGAACTGTTGACGAGGAAATAAAATTGTTCATATACAGTGCTTAAAATTAAGCTTGGAACAACGTAAACATTATATAAACATTTGTCATGGTGTGATGATGATTGATATGGCATATAATGAAACTAAAACTTATCCTAACTTTTCTTTGAATTTATGTGGTCAATATGTGTTTTATAAGCAGCATATAGCTGAATTTTGTTTTATTGTCCATTTCATCAATCCTCATCTTCCAACTGGTACATTTAGTCCATTACATTTATTTTGAATATTGGTGTATGTTGGCTTGTTTCTACCATCTTTGTGTTTTCTATTTGTCTTGTTTTTTGTTTTTTGTTTTTTTTTTTTTTTTTTGAGACAGAGTCTCACTCTGTTGCCCAGGCGAGCATGAGTGCCGTGGCATCAGCCTAGCTCACAGCAACCTCAAACTCCTGGGCTCAAGCAATCCTCCTGCCTCAGCCTCCCGAGTAGCTGGGACTACAGGCATGCGCCACCATGCCCGGCTAATTTTTTCTATATATATATTTAGCTGTCTATATAATTTCTTTCTATTTTTAGTAGAGATGGGGTCTCGCTCTTGCTCAGGCTGGTCTGGAACTCCTGAGCTCAAACGATCCGCCCACCTCGGCCTCCCAGAGTGCTAGGATTACAGGCGTGAGCCACCTCGCCCAGCTTCTTTGTCTTGTTTTTAAAAAACATATTTTCTTTTCCTCTCAGAACCCATGTTTTTGGGAATTGACTGTTTATTTGTGATCTTAATCAATTTTCTTTTACTGATTTGTGACATATATCCTGTTTCTATTCTTTTAGTAATTACTTGGAATTTCACTTGTACACTTACCTTAAGATTTTAAAAAATCAACATCTTAATCCTTGACTATTAAAAATAAAAGGACCTGAGAATATTTTATCTCTTAGCACACATTCTGACTTACATATTCTTCAATAGTTTAATGCCACTGATTAGATATTATTACCTACCATTCGATAAAACAATGCTTTTTAAAAACTACTTGCTTACAAACTTATCTACTTTTTGATTAGCATTCCTTCTTGCATCTCAGACTTTTCCCTAGTAATATTTTTCTCTTTCTGAAATTCAAACTTCAGTAATTACTTTATTGTGTCATGGTGTTAAATTTTCTCACTTTATCTTAAAATGCTTTTATTTGATCTTTGTTCTTGAAATACAATTTTTTTTGTATCTGTGTATGTTGTTTGTCATCTTCCCTAAGCACTTTGAATATATTGTTCCACTATTTCTCTGGCTTTTATAGTTATTGTTAAAAGATCTGTGATTTTTCCAACAGTTGTTCCTATTTAAGTAAATTCTGGATGTTTAAAACAACCCTCTATTTTTATGTTTTATAGATTTAATTTACTTTATCCTACTGGGTATTTATTGTGTTTATTTATCAGTGGCATTATATTTCTTATTGGATCTGGCACATTCTCAGACACTACCTATTTAAATATAGCTTCCACTCTTTTCTTCTTCTCTACTTATGAGACTATGATTAGACATCTTTTAGTGCTTTTATCCTCTCTCTCTCTCTCTCTCTCTATATATATACACACACACACATATATTTATTTATTTCCTTTTTTTTATTTCAGCTTATTATGGGGGTAAAAACGTTCAGGTTATATATATTGCCCGTTATTTATCTTTTTCTGTTTTTATTTCTTTTTCTCTCTGGCTAGATTCTGGGAAATCTCCTTAGATCTGTCTTCCAGTTCTCTAAATCTCCTTTCAGCTCTATCTAATCTATTGTTTACCACATTTACTTTTATTTTCAACAATTTTTTATTCTTAACAGTTGTATTCTATTCATTTCTTCTATATGTATAACCTCATTTTCTAATAATGAAAATTATAATTTTCTCATTTGGAGATCTTATTGTATTTATTTTTAAAAATATTTTATATAAAGGTATTTTATACTTTATGTTTTATAGATCTAAGATATAATCACTTGGGGATATAAATTTGTGCTTTAATTACGCCTGTCAATTCCCACTTGTGGACACTGTTCCTTTGTTTATTTGGTGGTCTTAGGTTGTTATCCCATATTTTTTTTTATTTTATTTGATGAGAATCTCGGGAGCCTAGAGAGAAATACTTTCTTCCGGTTATGTTTTATATTTAGTTGTGCTGGAAGCCAATGAGTGCCATTAACTTCGGACCTCTTGAGTGCATATTGAGGGTACTTTTTTAATGGAACAGTATCTGATCCAAAGCCGCTATAGGACAGATAGCTAATTCTCTGAAATCAGCACTGCTTTAGGTATTTTGTTTTAAGTTAATGCTATCATGTGCTCATTAATCTGGTTTGAGATTTATATTATATCGTTTTAGATGTGTCATGGAAAGGGCCCACAGAAGTTACCCTGTGGAAGCACAGTAATATATTAATAATATATGTCATCACATTCATCCCTAGCTAAGATCTAGTTGTTTTCTTATGAAAAAGCATCTCTGATGATCTAGTCTGCCATATTATTAGAAGACATCCATACTACTTCTCTTCTACTATTATTTCATTTAACTGAACTATAGAGGAATTTTATTTGATATTCCACAGCTCTAAACTAGCAATGTAATTCTACTAGTACGTTTCCTACACCCACATTTTAATATGTAAAAAAGTTTGTACCCCTGAAGTTCAATATTATGACATTATACACTATTTTATGACAGATCTATTTCCTTAGAATGAAATGAGAAAGGAAAGACTATGGTATTCTCAGAACTTGGGACTCAAGCTCATATTATTGCAGAGACAAAACAGGTAATGTTAATGAATAAAATGGGTCTAGCATAAACCTATCAAGACAGATCTTCCCTCTTTTAGAGGAGCCAGTATTCCATTCCAATTAATTGATGCTAAAAAAATGTAATATTGGTTTCAGCAGGTCTTATATTTTTAGGGAAATTGAATTTCCAATATTGTTTTAATAAGTCCCACTGTTTATATGCATAGAAGACTCATTTCATGTATTTGAAAACACTACATTGAGCAAAGAACACTGGGAATTTTACTTAGACTGTAATATAACAGTGTTTACCTATAATTTAAAAGTTTAGAACTTTGAGGAGCCTTTGAAATCATTACTGTAACATAAAGTTCATGACATACCTAATGTTCAGCTATGTTGAGAAAATTGCAAGTCATATCACCGTTTAGAGTCAAAATTCTCTCTAGTATGTTGGAATACTGACACCCAATCTACTCCTCTTTCGGAGTTTCAGGATCTAGCTCAACAAAGCAAGTAAAATTTAAAATAACTACATAAACATCCTTATCACTACAATGTTCTTAAAAACCTTTATTTGTATCACACACTATGGTATTTAATTTAAATCTAGCATAACATCCAGGGTGTGTATAGATCTATCTGTTGCAAAATTATTAGTTTATACAAAATACAGAAAGTTTAGAATCTAACTTTATAAAACAATAATAATCCTAGGATACCATGCACTACTAATAGACTGGAGTAGTACATGTCTGAATGATCTTCATTACTAAAGACCTTTTGGGGACACCATACTTTGTATACAGTAGTTTATTTTATTTCATGAGTTTTATCAGGTCTTAATATCAATAAGATTTCTGTTAAGTTACCTCTAAATCCTCCAATGGAATCTGAAATACACACAGACTCACACTGTTTTGTCCACATTCATCTATATGAATTGCAATTTATCATTAGCAAGATTTGAATGAAAGCCCACAAACATTGCTAATTGAATATTCGTTAATTTAACAAGTATTATTCACCTACAATAGGTAAGATGCAATACTAGGCACAGTAATGAGAATACAAAGAGAGATATTGTGATATCATGGTGTCAAGGTTCAGCTTTTATATTGTTAAAAGATTACATCTTGACCAAGTCACATTGTTAATGTGACATAATTCAAGGTTCTTTTCTGCAGAATGCAGATAATAATAGCATTTGTTGCTGTGTGGCTTAAATTATACTGAATCTAGTACTATGCCTCACATATGGAAAGTGAACAATAAATTTTAGGCATAATCATAAAAATTCTTTATGGATATTGTCTCATTTCTTTTTTATAACAATACCATGGGATGGGTACTACTACTATCCCCATTTTATAGGCAAGGAAACTGACACGCAGAGAGATTAAGAAATTTTCCAACTATCTCAGTAATATGTAGCAGAGGTGGGTTTAAATCTTGCCTAATTCCAGAGTCCATACATCTTTACTAATATAACCTCAGTTACAATAATAATCCTAGGATTTCACAGTTACAAACCACAATACATAAGATGGTATTTAAATGTCAAATGGTACTAATGATAAGTGATAAGGGATTTCTAAGAGGGAAAGTGCTGATAAATGAAAATTTCACAGAAGAAGTAGAATTTTCCTGGAAGAGGATGAAAAAATGAAATATTTGCCTTAATAAAACAGGGGAAAATCACAAAGCAGAAAAGGTAGTATGTTTCAGGTTGTATTTTGCAGAAATGACCTTGGCAATATTGCCAGATTGGGAGTTGCCCAAGAACCTTGACACTCTGTATCAAGATGTGGTTTTTATTTCTCTTCTTCTTGAAATCACTGTACCTTTGAGATTGTTTTAACAAATAAAATAAAAAGACAAGTAAAATTGTTAGAAGCTTTTCTTTCATATATGTGCTACATAATGTGTTAAGGTTCTCCAGAGAAACAGAACCACTAAGATGTGTAGCTATATAGAGAAAAAAGATTTATTGTAAGAATTGGGCTTACATGATTTTAAGGGTTGGCAAGTCTGAAATTGGTAGGGCAAATCAACAGCCTGGAGACCCTTGGAAGAGATGATTTTGCAGTCTTGAGTTCAAAGGCAGTTTGGAGGCAGAATTCCTTCTTCCTCAGGATCTTTTCTCTTAAGGTGTTAACTGAATAATTGAGGCCCAATCACATTATGGAGGGAAATCTGCTGTGCTCCAAGTCTACTGATCTAAATGTTAATCACGTCTAAATAATACCTTCACAGTACTATCTAGAGCGGTGTTTGACCAAAAACTGGGTACCACAACCTAGCCACACTGACATGTAAAATTAACCATCACACGCGAATTGGAGTAAATATCATGTCAAGAGTTACAATAGACCCTTGGACAACATGGCTTTGAGCTGCACGGGTCACTTATACACGGGTTCCTTTTCAACTAAATGTGGATCAAAAATATAGCACTCGCATATGTGGAGGGCTGACTTTTCACAGATTCTGCAAGGCTGACTGGGGAACTTGAGTACGTGTGGATATGGGTATACAAGGGGAGGCAGGTGGTCCTTGAACAAATTCCTCATATGCTGAGGAACAACTATATATAACAAAAATCAGTAACATATTTATGGCAATTAAAAAATTTGGCTGAATCCAAACTTTGCCATTTTTCTTCAGTCACTAAGGCTTGAAGTATTTCATTTTTACCCATTTTCAGAAACCTACATACATGTGTCCACCTCAAAAATCTATGAGTACTCCTGCACTTAATAATTAAAATAGTATATTTTGCAAGTAAGAATTTCATTTAACAAAACAATTACAAGAAAATAAAACCACTCATCCCCTACCTTAAGACTTACCAGGGAAATGCTCTATTAAATTACCATGACTTTATGGTGTTGTATAAATTTAAACATGATTTATCTTTGCATGTTAGGAAAATTGATGATGGAATAGAGAGATTTTATGAGAACTGGACAAATAAATATACCAAGGATTTTTTTTTTATTCTTTATAAATCATGCAATATTATTACGGAGTACTAGGCACTGTTCTAGATCCTGGGCACTTATTGGCATAAAAGACATACACAGTGTTAACATTGATTGGCTTATAGTTTAGTGAGTAGAAAGTGGTACTAAATAAGTATATGAATGCATATTGTGATTAGGGCTATGCAGAAACTAGCAGGCTGAAGCAGAGTCCTACCAAAATAAGGTTAGACAAACAATGATACAAAAGGTCCTCATAGGTCGTGATAATAAAGACTGGATTTTCTAAGTGCAAAAGAAGGCCATTTTATGATTTTAAGCAGGAGAATGACATAATCTGATTTTTTAATGATCTCTTTGGTTCCTGTGTAGAAAGAGCCTCTAGGGGATTAAGGAATAAGGAAACCAATAAACTTAGGAAGTTGCAGTAAAAATAGGACATATGTGTATAATAATGGTCATAAGGAGATATAGATTGAGAAATATTTGTATGTTATAAATCACAAGAGTGTTGATAGATTAGATATGAGGGAGTTGGAGGGAAGCGGTTAAAATGACAGAAAAAAAATGAAGAAGTATTCGTTTTCTCTACAAACCTGGGGAAATGTTGGTGACATAAACTGACATAAATAAGACTGAGGAGAAATCTGTTTTTCTTCTCGAGGGTTTTGGCAATTAAGAGGTTTTGGAGACATTGACTTTGAATGCCAAGAAGACAGCCAACGAGAGACACAGAGCAGGTAGACATCTTGTACACACGGGAAAGGCTTGTAATTTAAGTAGAACTTTTGATTCCTCAGCACGTATTTGGTATATAAGGTCAGAGGAAATAGGGAAAATGGAAGAGAGAAAAGAAGAGGCATAGGATGTTTTTGTTTCCTAGGGCTCTTCTAACAAGTGACCACAAACTTGGTGGTTCAAAACAAGATGTTGCTTCCAGAGAGAAAGAAAACCAGGAAGTGGGGTATCACAGTGGGCAGATAGAGTGGAACATTACTCTGTTATAAATACTAAATAAGAAAATCCATGCAAAACACACAGCTTAGTGCCTTTTAAGTACTCAAGTACGGTTCCTCTTTCTTTCTTTTTTTTTTTCTGTTGCTGAACAGAAAGGCCCCAATTTTCTAGAAATGTATTTTAAGCCACATTGAAAATTATTGTTAGTACTGTCCTGCTATTTGGTTAAGTGATGGATGTTTGAAAGAACTCTAAAAAAATGGTCGTACTGAATAATGAATTTATATTATCTTTATAGAAAAAATAGAGAACTTAATTGAAAGTCCATTTTTAGGATACATTCAATAAATATTTTACCTTGCTTAAATTTACTATACACTTTTTCAAATGGTTCATATAATGCCTTGATGTATTTATTAGTAGAAAAGGATTTCAATGATACATAGAATCTGGCTCATGAAGAATAATTTGAGGAATCATGATTTAAATTATTTTTCTAAACTGTTTCTAGCATATAGAATTATGTAATTCTAATGATATATGAAATATAGCACTAAAATAAAAGAAAAACAAATGCAGTAGGGGCCAATAATAAGGGGCTAATAATATAGCATATATATGCATGTGGAATATATATGTGTATAAGGGTTTTATCAAATATTAAGGTCATTTTTAATCCCAGTTCTGTAAGATTTGAAAGTCATTTTGTGTTGCTGAAATTTTTAGAAAAGTCTTAAAAGCTTAGAGTGATGAGATATTAGAATATTAAAGAAATTTTTTGCTAAATGTCCTAAAGTAAAATAACCTAGACGTCCCTTGAACTAATTCTATTTCCAATACATTAAGCTTGATATTAACATGCACTAATTTATCAGATTGCCATTAGAGTGACTTACAGAATTTAGGCAAAGCCAACAAAAGGGGCTTCTGAAGGATGAAGCTCCTTAGAGGGAGCAGGACAGACTGCAAACAGGCATGCTCTTTCAGTGGTAAACTACGTTGATCTTAAAAGGACTCAAGGATGTAAGAGTAGGCAATTTGCTCTTTTAAAAAAAGCATATTTAGTAAGACAATATGGTTGTGTGGGAAACTGGGAGTTCTTATACTTTTAATTAGTAAATATATGTGTGATCCACAGGTGGTAGTCTGTTTTTAGATCATGCATCCCAAAAACACTGTATGAAATATTTTATTTACCTACATATCTAGTTCAAAATATATACAAATGGCTTTGTGCAGTGGCTCACATCTGTAATACTAGCACTTTGGGAGGCTGAGGCAGGAGGATTACTTGAGGTCAGGAGTTTGAGACCAGCCTGAGTAAGGGAGAGATCCTATATCTACAAAAAAATTGAAAAATTAGCTGGGTGTAGTAGAGCATGCCCATAGTCCCAGCTACTAGGGAGGCTGAGGCAGGAGGATAGCTTGAGCCCAGGAGTTTGAAGTTGTAGTGAGCTATGATCTAGCCACTGCACTCTAGCCTGGACAACTGAGTGAGACCCTGTCTCAAAAAAAGTATACATAAAAATCTAAAATATACTTTTTGAAAGGATTAGATGGAAAATCCCTAGAAGTAAAAGTTCAAATATTAATGTGCCTAGGCTACATTCACACCACTTTGGGGGAATTCTTGCCTTAGGGCATTAGAGGAAAGGTTGGTCTATTATAGTGGTCAATACTGGGGACTCTTGGGCCAGGCTGCTTGAGTTATTGTGGCTCTACCAGTCAGCCTGTGAATCTTAGATTGGTATAAGATCATCAAAGATTGCTGGGCAATCTGCTTCTGCAAACCCAGCTTCCTTCCATCCCTCCCTACATACAGCACTAGAAGTAGTCATATTGCTAGGAAATATTTCTAGGTTAGAATAGGATCCCCCATAGTAAGTGGAAGTACTTGCCCTTATAGAATGACCAACTCATTTAAGTTTGTTTGGGATTTACTCAGCTTAGCGTAAACATCCCATACCTACTTTCTAAACTAGTTATAGGCAGACCAAGATGATTGGTTAGCAACCATGTAACAGTGAAAGTTATATGATTAAAACATTAACATGTAGTACCTAGAGTACTTAAAATTCCTCTAGAGAGGTTTCTTAAATAAATTAAAGCTTTTAATTTTATAGTTATTAAATATAGAGTAATGTTTGAGAAAATGAGAAATTGCAAGGGCAAATTAAATCCTAGCTACTCAACGTGTTGATCAATAGCATCAACATCAACTGGAAGCTTGATAGAAATGCAAGATCTCTGGCCCCAGCCCAGACTTATTGAAACAGAATCTACATTTTAACAATATTCCCTAAGTATCTCTATGCACACTAAAGTTTGGGAAGCTCGGATACAGAATAGCAAATGCATGTCCCCCACTGATTTCTACACAGATCTCAATTCTGTAATGCATCAAAATCACTTGTGGAGCTTTTATAAACTTTAATACCTGTCTCACCTCAGGATATTCAGTCTCTGGAGGGTCATCTTGGTGTTTTATAAACTCCACAGGTATTTCTGATTTATAATAAAAGCTGAGACTCTATAATTTAGAATAAATAGGTATTATTTCCTTTTAACCTAGTCACCTTCTACCATACACAGGTATTATTCTGGTTTACTGCAATGATTTAAGCCAGTAGTTCTCATACTGCAGTGCGTATTAGGATTATCTGGAAAATTTGCTGAAGTCCAAAGTACTGGGTTCTATCTCTAGAGTTGTTGATTCATGGGAACAAATTTGTATTTCTAGTAAGTTTCCAGGTGATACTGACACTTCTAGTCCGAGGGTCCTCACTTTGAGGACCACTGATTTGGTGACCTGGCTCAGAAAGGATAGGGGTTTGAATTGTAGCACTCCCACCTCTTAGTTCTGTGGCCTTGGATGAGCTGCATCACTTTTCCTTCTTCTGTCCTATATCTGTCACATGGGGATAAAATGTAACTTATATAAATAAGTGAGATAATTTATGTAAAGCATAGTATCTGTCCTTTGGTAATGCTTATAGAGATAGTGATCATTTTTGTTTTCCAAAATTAAAGAATACTGAACAGTTAATATGCATTTTGGCCATTGAATAAGCTTATTACTTGGGATGCTAGACTTACAACATGCTGTGCATTAAAAAAATTTAAAGACCAATTAGAGATGAGAAAAATTATATATGGCTTTCTACTCTTTTTTGCAGTTACAAAGCTCATTTGTTTATTAAATACCCCAAGAAGTCCTGCAGTATAGAAACCTGTTTAACTTAACATTTTCCAGATTTAAATTCCTAGGAATTAATGTTATTTGGAATGTGCTTTGAAAATCACTGGTTTACACAGTTCTTTTAAAATGAGAGGCTATTATTCGTTGTACATTGATTTATCAACTCTAGAAAATACTCCTGCAAATTAATCAGTATTTCACTGTAAATGCAGTGCACTATCAGATAAGCAATCTTAGGAGAATGGATGAAACAATGTCACACAATTGAAGGGGGTTAAAAACAATGGACAGAAGACAATGTCCAATTTGTGTATACAAGACTGAATGAAAAATGCTCTAACCAGGTCTCATGTAAAGCCCAGATAACAGTGCTATAACTCATTGCCTGAAGTTTGATGAACCACAGAAAATGATTCCCAGGATCCTAAGCCTAGAAAATATTATAAACACATCTTAAATTGCAGATAATGACTTTTTTTTTTTTTAGATTTCAAGGAATCACAGACTTAAAAGGATCTTAGAAATAACCTATTATTTATGAATTTATTAAAAATAACTTTATTCATTCAATTGACCATTTTGTTCACTTCTTAGTTGAACTCAGTCAGACTCATGGCTTTCGGCCCATTTATAGGTTGATGACACATCCATTTATAAAACTAGACTTATTCTTTGAACTCAACTCACATATCAAGCCACTGATTTGATATATCTTAAAACACAATCTCTAAGTTAAATTGTTTAAGCTTGAAATCTTGATTCACCTGAACCATGTCCTCTCCCATGCTTCCCAAATCCATTTCTTTTATAGTCTTTTCTAACTTGGTCAATGGCAACTTCATCCTATCACTGTACCAAAAGGCTTGACATCTTTGATTCTTCCTTTCACATCTCACATTCATCACCAAGCCTATCAGATCTCCTTTTACATATAAAAGTCATTAAAAATGAAATGTCTGATTTTGAATCAAAAGTGTAGTTTCTTATATCCCAAACAAGATGCAGTACAATTAACCAAAGTATGTGCCTACACTATCAACACAGTTTTGCTTGCCATCTTAACGGTAGCTTGTTTGTGCCAGGAGCAAAGAAGCTTGGAGAGCAAGTAGTGATGAAATCGTGAAAACCATTTTCCAGAACTTGTTGAGAATTGAATATTTTTCCTTGCAAGAAGTGTTCCAAAGCTTGGAAGAAGTGGGAGTCAATTGGTGCAAGGTCTGGTGAATACGGTGGATGACAGAGAGTTTCCAAGTCCAGCTTCTATACTTTGAGCAGCATTGTTTCTGCGACATGTGGTCAAGCATTTTCTTGCAAGAGGATTGGCCTATCTCCATTGACCAATTTTGGCTGCTTAATAGCTAGCATCCTTATCATTTCATCCAATTGGTTGCAGTAGACATCCACTGTAATTGACTGACCAGGTTTCATGAAGCTGTAGTGGATAAAACCAGTGCTGGACCACCAAACAGACAACATTAACTTTTTTGGATCAATATTCAATTTTAGACTGTGTTTCGGTACTTCACCTTTATCCAACCATTGTGCCAAATGCTAGCTGTTGTCAAAAAGAATCCATTATTCATCACATGTAACAATACGGTGTAGAAATGGTTTGCCTTTATGTCATTACAACAAAGAAAGGCAAGCTTCAAGATGATTGCTTTTCTGATACTCATTTAATTCATGGGGAAACCATCTATCCAGCTTCTTTACCTTGACAATTTGTTTCAAATGGTCCAATGTTGTTGCAATAGTAATGTCAAACCTTGTAGCTAATTCACGGGTAGATTGAGATGGATATGCTTCCACTATAGCTTTCAGCTCATCATTATCCACCCTGGTCTCAGGTTGCTCACGTGGCTCATTTTCAAGATTAAAATCACCAGAAGGAAACTTCTCAAACCATCAGCTTACTGTACATTCATTAGTTACATCCTTCTTAAACACTTCGTTGCTATTTCGAGCTGTCTGCACTGCATTGGTTCCACGACAGAACTCATTTTGAAAAATAACATGCATTTTTGACTTATCTGTGGTTTCACAAAAATTGCTCTAAAAAACAATGGAAAGATAATCACAAGCCAAAACATGTGTTTGAAAGACTGGGGATGTACCTTCACTATAAAAATAAAACAAGAAGTGTCGAAGTGAAATGTCAGAGATGGGAAATCAGACATTTCATACTTAATGACCTTAATATACTCAGAATCTAGCTTCACCTAACTACTTTCATTGCTATCATCTTGTTGAAACCACCACCAACTATTGCCTAAACTAGTGTAAATATTTTCAAACTGGCCTCCTTTCTGCTTTCCGTCCTGGCAACTCAACAATCTAGTTTGACAGAGCAGCCAGAGTGATATGCTTTTATGGCATGCTTGATCATGAATTTTCTTGATGAACACTCTAAAATAGTTTAAAACCCTCCATCTCATTTTGATTAAAACCTAAAACACTTGCTATGACCTGTAAGTTATTGTATGATCTGGCCATTCCCACCTCTAACTGCATGTTATGCCTCTTTCTTTACCACTTCCTGCACCTACTGTCCTCTGTATTCTTCCTGGCATATGTTGAGTATATTCCTATCTCAGTGCCTTTGCATGGGTCCTATTCCTTTTGTTTGAAACACTCTTTCCCCAGATATATCTACACGGCTCATTCCCTTACTTTGTTTAGGTCTCTGTTCAATGTTAATTAGCAGAGAGAACTTCCATGATTACTCTTTCTTAGCTAAAACCACTTCTGTCCATCCTTAACTCACATAGCAGTTACCAATGTTTGGCATATAAATTTATGTGGTTATTATTTATTTTCCCCCACAAGAATGCATGCTTCACAATCGTTTGTTCACTATTCTATCCCTAGGATCTAGAGAAGGATCTTAGCACATAGTAGGCATCATAACTGTTTGCTGAATGAATGAATGAATGAATGACCGACCTACTCTTTCCAAGTTTTTAGCTCAAATTCTCACCTATATTTAAATTTTCACCAAATCATCTTCCACTGACATGAGAGATGTTACTACCATTTAATTATCTTTCTAAGGCTAGTCTTGCTCCTCTCTACGCCTTTGGAGATCTCCCTACAGTTGAAACTGTTTAAATTCTTGAGATATATTGCATAGCATGGTCAATTATACTCAAGGACAATGTCTTATATATTTCAAAACCAACAAAAGTAAATTTCAAATGTTTCATCATAAAAAATGATAGGCAAGCAAGGCGATGGATATGTTAGCTTGATTTAATCATGCCACATTATACACATTATGTCAAAACATCACACTATATACCACAAATTTATAAAATAATATTTCAATCAAATATATAAATAATAATTTTACAAAAATAAATAAATAAATGTTCTTCTTTAATGCTAGAAACTGATCATGTTTCCTTTTCTTACATCTTCTGTGATCATGTTATGAAATGAAGGAGGCAAGAATATTGCCTGAGATGAAGATCCTGGTTAGCACTGACATCTTTTTTATTCCCCTTCATTTTAATTCCTTAATTCCCTTGGCACCATGCTTACTTTTGTGTCCAAGAATATGGTCACACACTGGTTATGATATTTAAAAATAAAACCCCAAAGAGGGACAACAAAATTGCATGTTTCTGTAATAAAACATTATTATGTTACTATACATTGCAATAACTTGGATTAAAGTATCTCCCGTATTTATTGACTTTAGCTCTCCTTAACTTGGAGCCTCTCAAAAGGTGGCTGGTTTAAAATCTTGATACATGATTAAAGAGGAGGGGAACTGTATGAGCTGAAGCTAAAAATAGGCAAGTCTTGTTTTATTCTGACATTTCAGGCAGCAGTTCCAGCCCTCTTTTGGGAAAACAAGTATCAAACAGGAGGACAGTGGCTCTGTTCCTTGTTTATAGTCTACAGGGACCTGCTGACGGTTGGCAACACTTGAACAATTTAAAGAGTCCGACTTCTATGCTCTAAAAGCATTTCAGTGAATATGTAAAAGTCTCCATGAGGACTCCAGTGTTTGGAAGCATAATGGCAAAATTTTGATTGAGGCCCAGTATTGATTAACCTCTTTAAAGTTCTGGCAGTGGCATTTCTGCCATTAAGCAGTTTGCCCATGCACTTAACATTGGGAAAACCGAACACCAATGGTCAAGGGTTTAATAAGAAAGGCTCCTTTTGTCTTTTTTTATATTCCTCCTTCTATAGAATACAGTCTCTCCAATATTCACACCATACACTATCAAAAGTGCATGCAAGTGTTCAGGAGCAACAAGGGAGCCCAAAAAGAGCCCTGAAAATGAAGACAAGAGATCACTTTTTTTCCTCCTCCTCTACTTTTTACCTGCTACTTCAGAAATCACTCAAGTGCTCAGTGATTTCATTTCTGATCAGTTTAATGTAAAAGATTAAGTCTGTGTTCTACCTCTCAAAGATTTTTGCTAATGAATAAAGTTGGTGCTGCCTCATGGCTTCAAATATTCTGAAACAGACATTTTGACTGTGACCTTGGCATAAAGGGAGATGATATTCATTCCCACATCTTGCATTCCCCAGCTTAAAGCAAGTATCACGTGGAGTTTACTTGTATTTTTGTAAAGACAAAAAGAGCACAATCTTCACCTTTGCAGTAGAGTTGGTGATAACAGGGCACAATATGGAAAACAATTTTTTAGACTATATTCTTTGAATCATAGATTTTAGTAAGAAGTGGCTTTAGCAAGTTGTTATTAGTATTCCCATTTTATATATAAAGAAATTGAAACCCAGAAGAGTTAAATTCTCGTGCCCCAAATTATAATGTAATTAAGTGATAAAAATAAAATACTATCATTGAATAAGTGCTATTTCCATTTCACCTTTCTTTCATCGTGTCTCTATGTAACTTACTCCTCATGGTCTGGAACTTGCATTTAATTTTCTCCCCTTTTGGTTCCTCATCCACAGACAAATATGAGACGAGATGATTGAAAATAAATGTATAAACCTTAATAAACTTTGGCCAGAGGTAATCCAAGTCTCAAGGTTATAAATCTCATTTTCAAATGTGCATATCCCATATCTTTATTTTGCTGGTTACAAGTGAATGAGTTTTGAGCCCTAAACTTAGAGACAAAATTCATAAATGATTCAAGAACTAAGTTATATCTGTGAACCCAAAAGAAACAACAGTATTGGAACAAAGATGTGGGAAACCCTGGGGACCAGGTTGGAACTGAGAGGAGAGCAGGCACACGGAGAACCTTCTGGGGCTCCCATTTGTTAATACGTATGCTTTTTACGGGGGTGTGTTCACTTTGTGAAAAAAAAAATATTATCATTTTTGGACTTTTCTGTATATATGTTATACATTAATATAAGTATTTTAAACATTTATATAATATTATCTCCTTATAATTTAAGATTTGAGATGAGAGAATGCAAGGAATGTACCTGTTCTCCAAACTAGTGCATACTTTTGTATGTAAGGAATATTCCTAGATGTCCATCTATTTAAATTTTGCAAACTACATTTTTAGGGTCTTTTGACTTTGGGGAGTCAGCTATTTTAAATAAACTTAAAAGAGCAGAATATTCACCTCCAAATATCTTTCTTGGGTAAGATAAAGATAAAGCACCAGAGGCGTTTTACCAGAAGACAGAGCCTAAAACAGCATTTTCTTGCCCATAAAGTTTCACTTTGCCCTAGGGGGAAAAATTCACTGGTTGCTAATCAGGACAGGTTTCCTGTGAAATGGACATCTGTCTAACAAGAACTAGATGAAGACTGCCATGTCTTTGACATATAGGAGACAACTCAACAGCCTTTAGATAGTAAAGATTTCTGTCACAGTCAGCCTACCACAAACAGATGGCAAGAAGGGACTTAGAGTTGAAAGGTTCCGTCTCCTACCCCTAATCCCTAAGCTATCTGGCCCTGTGTCCTTCTTCTTTTGACAAATATGATGTTTCATTCTTTAGTAACGTGAGACAGTACATGCTGTCTCTTTATTTAAATCTGAAGTGATCCAGGTAAGCAAGTGTTGAAAAGTTCCTTTAGACACATTCAAGCTAAAGGGATTAACTTTACAGTACAGGCTATTTTTTTCCACACCAGAGAAAGTAAGTAGCTCATGGAAAGAAATAGGAGTATCAGGAAAAAAAAAAAAAAAAAAAAAAAAATTACTGCTAAAACCAGAGAATGTTTACAAGCAATTCCCAAATCTAGAGGTCATTTAGTTTTCTTGAATACATGAATATTTTATAAACTGGTAATATCAGGGCTTTCTATCCTTAAATATCTGTCCAAAATGTTTTATGTCATCTGTTGGCAAATGATTTTAACATTCACTTTTCACCTGATATATCTTCCCACTCGTACAATTCATTTCAGAGGCATAACTTGTTTTCTTTGCTAAGATTTCATTTCCTCCCATCTCAGAATTTGATGAAATCTATTTCTTAGTTCCTCGTCTCCCAGTGAAAGCTGACAACAAGTATCAGACCAAATGTAGCTGTCCCATATGAAGTAATTCATTTCTGTCAAAGATTAGACATTAGTTTTTTCTTGACATAAGATGACTGATACTGTTCTGTTAGATCCCAGAGGTGCAACTTAACCACTTAAGGACTAAGACTCATTTTAAGAAATGCCTTCTACTCAGAGGATTAGATTTTGATTTGGGAGGTTAGGAGGCAGGTACAGTCAGGAAACAATAGCAATAGGAATTGGAAAAAAAAAAAAAAAGAAAGAAAAAAAAAGAATGATTAATACCATCTTTGGCCAAAAGCAGTTAAGGGACAATTCTGATCTTCAAGCAGTTTCAATAATTTGTCCATTCTGTAGTTGTGACTAAGAGAAACATGGCTGTTCTTACAGTGTGTGTTTGGCATTGCTAGCAACAAGAGGGTAGATCTCATTTTAGCCTAGCCAAAGTAATATAAAAAAACTAGGCATCTTGGTTTTAGTGAAATCCATAGACACTATGCTTTCGTATCCCAAAGGTGGATTTTAAAGAAAGGAAACCCAGATAAAGCAAAGGGACTGAGAAGTTGGAGCATGTGCTCTTCTTTTCTATATCTTTTATAGTATTTTAGCAAGCTTTGTTCTTTGAAAGGAAATGGGATTCTTTAAAGCTGCAAACTATTTCCTGTCCAATACGGAGCCCATTTTAGGGAATGGGAAGAGGAGGTCCAATGGGTTGGTCTCTGTATTTACATTCCTACCTTAACCACAGTAGCACAGTTTGATTCTGTTTTATAGGTTGAACTTCCTTGTAATATTTCATTAACATAAAAAGTCCTACTGCCAAAGGAAAACAAGTCAGCAGATATCTGGCAAAAATAGAAAATTAAAAAATCTAGTAGAAAAACCGTTTGACTATGTGAAGTGATAGATCCAGCCATCAGATGACAATGATTCTTTTTTTCCATTGTTACTAACAAGCTATCATGTGTCATTCACTGTTCTAAATGTCAGTTTCTTCATCTTTTGAATAAGAACAATAAATACAGCCTCTTTCTTGATTCCTGTAAGGATGAATTTGCAGATCATATTAGGGGATTGCTTTGAAAAATTGCCATTTACCACTGGCAAACAGTGGTAAATGCTTTTTAATGGTGATCTCAGGCAGTTTCTTGCTATTTACTTAGCTGTATAATCTTGCATTTCCTGTACGTAGTAGAGAAGAAAAGGGATATTTTTGTTTTATATTGCAACTAGTTATAGCTTGGTACATGAAGTGATTTCCTGATTACTGGTTTAAACTGTTAATAGGTCATTTTAAGGGAGTTAGGGGAGCAATAATCAAATTGAAGGTCTAGTGTGGTCAGATACTGTGTTAGACACTTGTATACATTATCTCATCTAATTTGCAAAAGAATTCTAAATTTCTAAGGTTCTTCTAGAAAACTAGAGCTCTTTAGGAATACAGCGGAAAAGAACTAAATGCTCGTACCTAAATGCCAACACAAGTGTCACTGCTAACTAGGACTAGACGGACACAGTGAATGCAGCCCACTTCCTTTCCCTCCGCGGTTGTACAAGCACATGCTGCACTACTAATGAAAGTCTGTAACAAGGAAAATCCAGACCATTTATTAACACCTGGGCAATAGAGAGTGGGACTTCTAGGAAAGCAGGACTACCCTCATTTATTTAATCATTCACTCATTCATTCAGTAAAATTTTACTGAGAAAATTTCTGTGCCAGGCACTGTTCTAAGAGTCTGCGAAAGAGCAGTGAACAAGACAGAAAAAAATTCTGCCATTTTGTGGCTTATGTCTCCTTAGGGAAGATACAAAATAAGCCAGATCATCACCAAAAAACAAAAATAGGAACAAAAAAACCCTAAAATTTTAGTACTGTGTTAATTAGCTTTGTATATATGATGGTTAACGCATTTCAAATGGATTATCAATATTATAGGCATTTTCTAAGTGGCCAATATTTGCTTTTATTTGTCTAAAAGTTAGCATGCAACATTCCAAAACAGTCTGCATGAAACATAAATTAAATATATCACAACTATTATCACCAGAACATATAGCTTCATGGTTTTAGAAATCTCTCTTTCAATAAAACTTATTTACAGTCTTTTTTGTCCTAGATCAATTTCACACTTTTTGTATTTAAATAGTTATCAAATTAATTCCTAGGTGTCTTTGGGAAGTAATTATTTTACTATATGTAAAACTCAATTAGCTAATGTGTCTGTATAAAACTTTTAAACTCTAATATATATTTCTGGGGAATATACAGCAGTAAAACTTCAGTATAAATCCCAGATTTGGACTAATTCCCATGAAGCAAAATAGCACAATATCCTTGGGATAATATATTGGTCTTGGTAAAAGTCAGCTTCTTATTAGCTTTCTTGGTTCTTGTATAATGCAGTGAGAATTCAAACGCTGGATCTAGTTATTTATCCTTATCTCTTCACCTCCGTTAACTAATTCACTGCCATTTAAATTGAACTTAGCTCACTACTCTTCCTGCACATGCATGACTTGACATTTACACTCATTAAATTTCATATTCTACTCCTAATCCTTTAGCAAAGGATTTTCTACAAAACAACTAGATTTGTGGTTGTTGTCATTGTCACTCCATTTATTTTATTTTCAACTGTAAACGTAGCAACATTTATTTAAACAATGTATTAATACCACATACTACAAATATTAGCCACCTGAACTTGTCTTTAACTTCAAGGAGATTTTTTGTTTTATATCCAGAGAAAAATTCATTAAGAGTCCTAAAGTTGCAGTGAATTGTCCAAATTTTAGAAGGGTATAATGTCACATGCAATTTAAATCTACAAAAAGCCAGGGAGGCAAAAGTAAAAAAGACATTGCTGTCTAAATTCAGTTAATTTGGGGAATGGGCCAAGAATGTGGACTAGAAGCAGGCTGCATTCATCACTCTCAAGGAGAGCATTAAAGGTTGCAGGTAGAGGTTCACCTGCAGATGGACAATCTTGGAGAGAACATTGTGAAAGATCAGAGAACTAACTGGAGACACTCAAAAGTGGGATAGAGAGAGGTGGGTTGATCTGCTCAGCAAGATCGGAAGGTACCTGGGGGAAGTGTCCACACTTGGAGAAGGGTCAGAGGAGAGATCCTAGGACTTCGTACTTCCCCAGTGGACACTGCAACCTGAGCTGCGAGGGGGCTCCCCTATGACATCAGGCCTCTGAACTGATCAGGCAGCTGCTTGGAGACTATGCACCAGCATTGCACCAGAAAACAGGCACAGTGGGGTCCCACCAGCTTCTGGCCTCAGTTCACTGCAACAGATGCCACTCTACACTGTCAGTCCCAAAGCAACTGGTCTGCAGAAGGGTTAGCTCCACTACAGCTGCCTCCCCATTACCCCTGACAAGCCAGGGAGGGAGTGGGGAGGGTGGGCACTCCCACATGCACTGTGAAAGGATGCCATGCATCCCCCAACCCCCCAAATGACTGCCTCCCAGGGATCCAAGCAGAGCAGGTGACAAGTGACCCTCAGCATCTGCTGCCACTATCTTGCCATCTCGATATACCATGGCTGCGGGAATAGCACCGCAGCAGCTGCTATAGTCAGTTCTAGGTAGAGGGAGAGCCCCAGCCACCTCAACAAACCAGTGAGGAAGTGCACAATTCCCTGGGCCAGCCAGCCATTGATAGCCCAGTTGCTGTGGCCTGATGAACCACTCCAAGGTCAACCAAGGTCCTGTGATCATCCCAGTCACAGGCCAAGGCCCCCTGAACTGTCCAGGCACCCACAAAGGTCCTGTGACCCACACAGGCACCTGCCAAGGTTGTGCAACCTGCCCTGCCATTGGCTGCAGTCCCAGAATGTGCCCAAGCACCACCAAGTTCCTGTGTCCTGTTACACTACTGGCTACAATCACACGATGGGCCTCCAGGCACCTCCAGGTGCCCACAAAGGTCCTGTGACCTGCCCAGGCACCAACCAAGTTAATGCCATGCACCTCCATGGAGAAGGACTTGCCCAGTTCTGTGGTCGAGTTTTCAAGGGCAGCCTGGAGATCAACCCACCAATCCAAACAAATTTCTCTTAGCAAATGCTTGGACTGTGAAAACCACAGGGAAATGGGTTGACACAAGAGAACAGCTGTGCTATAGTCTCTCAGGGCATCTATCACTCTGCCACTGGGTCAATCCTCCAGAGTAGGACACAGAAGCTCTATCTAGGGACCTCACTATGTAGGAAAGTTACCAAAAAGAACAGGTACACTGCAAACCTATCAGCCCTGAGTTGAGAAAAGAGGTTCCAGATGAGCAGGAACTATTTAATAGCAAAAGGATTCTGACAACATGAAAAAACAAGCTAGTTCAGCACCTCCAAAGAATCACAATAGGTCTAAAGCAATGGACCCCAATCAAAAGGAAATTGTTGAAATGTCAGAAATGGAATTCAGAATATGGATGGCAAATAAGATGATGGGATTGAAGACAAAGTTGAAAATCAATACAAAGAAGCCAAAAACAAACAAACAAACAAACTAAAACTCAGGACATGAATTAACAACATGAAAAACTAGCCCAAGAGACAGACAACATAAGAAAGAACATAACAAACCTTAAATGAAATGAGAGTCATTTGGGGAATTTTAAAATAGAGCAGAAAGCTTCAACAACAGGCTAGACCAACCAGAAAAAAAAATCTCAGAGTTGAAGTACAAAGCTTTTGAACTAAGCCAGGTAGTAAAAGATGTAGAAAAAAAGAATAAAGAGGGATAAATAATCAGTCAGGGAAGCATGGAACTATTTAAAGTGAGACAATATATGAATTATAGGCTTCCCTGAGAGAGAAGAAAAAGCAAAAAGCATAAAATACCTATTTGAGGGAATTATTGAGGAAAACTTCCCTGATATCACCAGAGATTCAGATATTCAGATACAAGATGGTCATTGAACACTGGGAAGATCCATAGCAAATAGGACATCTGCAGAACATATAATGATCAACTTGGTCAAAGTCAAAATGAGGGAGAAAATTCTACAAGCTGCAAGATGAGAGCAACAACTAACCTACAAATGAAAGCCCTTGAGGCTAACAATATACTTCTCAATGGTGACCTTATAAGCCAAAAGTGATTGGGAGCCCATTTTTAGTCTTATTAGACAGAACAACTTCCAATCAAGAATTTCGTATCATGCAAAAATAAGTTTCATAAATTGTGGAGAAATACAGATTTTCCAGACATGCAAACACTAAAGGAATTTGTCAGTTTTAGACCTCCCCTACAGAAAAGGCTCAAAAGTTCATTATACATGGAACAGCACAATAGATACCTATCAGTGTAAAAATACCCCAAAGGTAAAGCTTACAGTTCTTATAAAACAATAGCATAAGACGAAAAAGAAAATAATAGGGCATCATCCAACATGATGAACAGAACAGCATCCCACATATCAATATTAACACTCAATGTCAATGGTCTCAAGGCCCCACTTAAAAGACAGATTGACTGAATGGATGAAAATACACAATTCTTGGATATTTATTGTATCTAAGAAACACATAAAAACTGCAAAGACTTACACAGCCTCAAGGTAAAGGGATGGAACAAAATATTCCATGCAAATGGAAATCAAAAGAGAGTAGAAACAGCTATTCCTGTATCAGATAAAATAAACTTTAAATCAACAATGGTTTAATAAAGTGGTTAAAAAATGACAAACATGGTCATTATATAATAGTAAAGGGAAAAATTCAACAAGAAGACATAATAATCCTAAATATATATGCAACTAACATAGGAACTCCCAGTTTTGTAAAGCAAATTCTACTAGCTCTAGCAAACAAAGAAACAATAGCATTTTAATTTCTGGAGATTCAACACCCAACTGACAGACCTAGGCAGATCACTCAAGTACAAAATGAATAAAGAAGCACTGGACTTTAATGGGACTCTGGAACAAATGGACCTAACAAACAATTACAGAACATTCTACCCCAAAACTACTGAATATACATTCTTCTCATCATCTCATGAGACATTACCCAAGCTTGATCACGTCTTAGGCTACAAAATAGGTCTCAGCAAATTCAAACAAATTAAAATCATACCATATATCTTCCTAGACCACAGTAGAATAAAACAAAAATCAATTCCAAGAGAAACACTCAAATCTACACGAAGTCACGGAAATTAAATAACCTGCTGCCGAAGGAACCTTAGGTAAATGATGAAATTAAGATGGAAATCAAAAGATGTCTCCAACTGAATAACAAAGGAGGCACCAGCTTCCAACATCTATGAGATACGGGAAAAGAAGTCCTAAGGGGAAAGTACATAGGCTAAAATGCCTACAACAAAAAGACAGAAAGATTACAAATTAACAACCTAATGTCACACCTCAAGGAACTAGAAAAAGAAGAATAAACCAAAGCCAATGGCAGCAGAAGAAAAGAAATAACAAAGCTCAGATCAGAACTAAATGGAATGAAATCCAAAAAACAATACAAAGGATAAATGAAAAAAAGTTGATTCTTAGACAAGATAAACTAAATCGATAGATCACTAACCAAATTAACCAGAAATAGAAGACAAAGGACTCAAATAAACTCAATCAGAAATGAAAAAGGAGACATTACAACTGATACTACAGACATACAAAATACCATCCGTGAATACTTTTAAAAACTCTACACAAACATCTAGAAAACCTAGAAGAAATGGGTAAATTCCTGGAAACACATAACCTCTCAATCTTGAAACAGGAAGAAAGAGAATTCCTGGACAGACCAATAACGAGCAGCAAGATTAAAGCAGTAATAAAAAATCTCCCCAAAACAAAAACAAAAAAACACCCTAGAAAAGACAGATTCACAGCCAAATTTTATCAGACATGCAAAGAACTGGTATGTATTCTACAGAAATTATTGCATAACATCAAGAAAAAGAGAATCCTCCCTAACTCATTCTATGAAGCCAGCTATCACCTTGAAACCAAAGCCAGAAAAGGACACAACAAAAGAAGAAAACTTCAGACCAATATCTCTTATGAACATGCAAAAATCCTCAGCAAGATGCTACCAAACCAAATCCAACAACATACCAAAAAGTTAATTCACCAGTATCAAGTGAGCTTCATGTCAGGGATGCAACATACACAAATCAATAAACATGATTCACCACACAAACAGAAGCAAAAAAATAAACCCCTATGATCATCAAAATAGATGCATAAAAATCATTTGATTAAATTCAACACCCTTTTATGACAAAAAAACCTCAACAAACTAGATATAGAAGGAATGTATCTCAAAATTGTAAAATCCATATATGACAAACACGCAGCCAACATCATACTGAATGAGGAAAAATTAAAAGCATTTTCCTCAATAACTGGAGAAAAATAAGGGTGTCCACTGTCATCACTTCTACTCAACATAGTATTGAAAATCCTAGCCAGAGCACCAAGGCAAGTCAAAGAAATAAAGGGTATCCAAATCAGGAAAGAGGAGGTCAAAGTATCCATGTTTGATGACGCTATGACCTTGTATCTAGAAAATCCTAAAGATTTTCCATCAAAAGACTCATGGAATTACTCAGCAAAGATTCAGATTACAAAACTAATGTACACAAATCAGTAGCATATCTATATGCTAATAACATTCAAGCTGAGAGACAAATCAAGGACTCAACACTATTCACAATAGCTACAAAGAAAATAAAATATACTGAATATATTGGGAATGTACTGAACCAAGGAGATGAAAGAGCTCCACAAGCAGAACTACAAACACTGATGAAAGAAATTGCAGATTACACTAACATATGGAAAAGCATCCCTTGCTTACATATTGACAGAATCAACATTAAAATGTTAAAATGTATGTTAAAATGTCCATACTCCCCAAAGTGATTGACAGAGTCAGTGCAATCCCCATCAAAATATCAATGTCATAGTTCATGCATCTAGGTAAAATAATCCTTAGCTTCTTTTTGAACTGAAAATGAGCCTGAATACCCCAAGCAATCTTAAGCAAAAAGATCAAATCTGGAGGCACCACATTAGTTGACTTCAAATTATTCTATAAGGCTATAGCAAAGAAAACAGAATGGTACTGGTATAAAATTAGAAACATAGACCAATGGAACAGAATAGCGAGCTCAAAAATAAAACCATATACCTACAACCAACTGATATTCAACAAAACAGACACCAGCCTACACTGAGGAAAGGAATACAATAAATGGTGCTTGGAAAACTGGATAGCCACATATAGGAGAATAACACAGGACCCCTATCTCTCTCCATATACAAAAATTAATTCAAAAAATTAATTGAAGATGGATAAAAGACTGAAATGTAAGGTATGAAACCATAATGGTTCTTGAAGAAAAACACAGGAAAAATTCTTATCAACATCAGCTTAGGTAAAGAATTTGTGACTAAGACCCCGAAGGCAAATACAGCAACAACAAAAATAAATAAATCAGACTTAATTATATTTAGAAGCTGCTGAACAGCAAAGATAATGATTAACAGAGTGAATAGACAACCTACAGAATGGGATAAAATATGTGCAAACTGTATATGCAATAAAGCACAATATTCATAATTTATAAAGAACTTGAACAAATCAGCAAGAAAAAAGCAAACAGCCCCACCAAGAAGTGGGCAAAAGACTTGAACAGAAGTTTTTCCAAGAAGATAGAGAAATGACAAACAAACATATGAAACAATGCTCAACACCACTAATCATCAGGAAAATGCAAATTAAAACTACAATGCCATACCTCCTTACCTCATCAAAAAGGCCATTATTAACAGTCAAAAAACAATAGATGCTGGCATGGATGCGGAGAGACAGGAATGCTTATACACTGTTCGTGGGACTGCAAATTAGTATAATTTCTATGGAAAACAGTATGGAGATTCCTCAAAGAAATAAATGTAGACCTACCATTTGATCCAGCAATCCACTGCTGGGTATCTACCCAAAAGGAAAGAAGTCATTTTATCAAAAAATATTGCACTTGAATGTTTATTGCAGTTCAATTCACAATTGCAAAGATGTTGAATTAACCGAAGTGCTCATCAATTCACAAGTGGATAAAGAAAATGTGTACACACACACACATACGCATACACCATGGAGTACTAGTCAGCCATTAAGAAGGAATGAAATAATGTCATTTGCAGCAACTTGGATGAAACTGGAGACCATTATTCTAAGTGAAGTATCTCAGGAATTGAAAACAAAACACCATATTTCTCATCAATAAATGATAAATAAATGATGGGTATACATGGGCACAAAGGGATATAAAGTTCATTGGAAACCAGAAAGGGGGGAGGTTGGAAGGGGACTGAGGGATAAAAACTTATGTATTGATTACAATGAAAACTATTGTGGTGACAGGAACAGCAAAAGCCCTGACTTAAGCATTGTACAAGGTATCAACATAACAAAAACATTTGTACCCCCTTAATATTTTGAAATTTTTAATAAAAATATATTTAAATTTAAAAGTAACAATTAACATGATTTATTTCTCATTATTCTATGCTAAGCTCTATTTAATGAAGTATATTGTACAGTAAGTTTGAAAATATGTCATTGACGCATCTGTGTATCGTCCAGTAAATACTGGAAATACAATACATTTTTCTTTATGTAACATTTAGAAATGTCCAATTTTCAAATTTTTAATAAAAATCATTGAAATGAGGTTTATGTTTATGTTTTTTCTTTTTCAGAGTAGCTGTTTGCCAGTAAAAGAACTCACAACCCAAACAAATGTAGGTTATTCTTCTGGTGATTTATGAGATGGCAAAGTATGTTATCTGTATATTTTAACTCTATTTCTGATACGTTAAAAACCCATCTAATCTTGTTCAGCTAATTGTGAGCTTTCCCTCATTATTCCTAAAAACATACATGCATACATTTATATTTTGTCAACTGGCAAAATGAAGAAAACTTCGTTTTTCTTCTTCTAAGGATGATCATTACATGATTTTTACTTTTAGCTGAATATTTTGTGTTCCAAATTTTGGTCCTATACTGTGCATTTAAAATATTTTCACGTCAAACTGAATACTGAATGGTATTGGTACTATGTTTTCCATCAATTCCCTTTGAATACATTATATACACTTGCCCAATTTTATTTTACAATGCTCTTAATACTGGAGCAGTTTATTGTCCCTTAGAGGTTTTTCATGGAGCCATGGTTTACTAACAATTAGCTTTAAAAATCTGCCACACATAAAAATATTTATGCTTAGTTTACATGTACTCCCCTGGAGATAGAGAGATAAAACTGTATGTACTCCCCCTGAGATATCTCTGCACGTCATTACATTTTAACCATCTTTATGTTGATAGTTCTTCTCTGGCCTGTTCAGTAGATAAAAACATGTCCTTTTATTAAAACAGCATTTTCACATGCTGATTTACCTATAGTTTTGCTTCTATTCATTCATATGCACACCCACACTCATACCTACACACTGCTAAAGACTGTCAAGAGGACAATATTTGCAGCAAGGAAGAACTAGAATAGATCATTTTTAAAAATTTCTCTAGTAGTGTTTGGAAAGGTAGTCATATGTTTGGCTCAAGCAAATAAAATTATTTTCCAATAGCATTATCTGAAAGTACTGGTTGATGGTGGAAAAATGATAAATTAATAAAATAGACAAACTTCTTGCATACCATCATTCATTAAATACATTTGTGATGCTGTGGGACTCATTTACTAGAGGTGAACTATTTTACAGGTATTATTCCCCACAATGTTTAAAATTTGCAGTGTAAATGCATTCATTATTTAATCTACTTATTTTTTTCCATGTATATATATGAGTAGAATTTTGTCTCTTTTTTAACACTTTTTCTATTATTAAAAACATACTACATGCTAAGCTAATAAATTCAGTATGTTCTATGTTAAATTAATAGTTAATCTCAATTTATAATTTCAAACATCACTCTTCAATTTAATTATGTTTCACAATTTGGGGCATCTTATTTTCTTTACAAACATAAATGGAGTACTTATTTTTTGCTGTTTGTACTCTGATTACAAAAAAAAGAAAAACCTTGGAGGAGAAGTGTATCATCAGTCCAAATCCTAGCATATTATTTCCTAAGATGCTGATTGTAACAACATAAGAGAGATGGTGCTATATGGTAGAGAGGATTCCACACATAGATAGATTATTTGCTTTGTGGTTCTGGGTCTTTCCCTGACTGGTTGTGTGATCTGAGGATAGTCTCTCAACATTTCTCTTCTTAATAAGTCAAAAAGAGTAATACCAAGGAATACTGTATGCTAAATGTGCAACTTTTACATTAAGGAAAGAGTACTTTGTACAAGAAAAGGCATGGTGAAATTTTGGGAAAATGTAGAACACATTTTAAAAGAAGCATGTATTGTTTTGAAGATTTGACTTGGTGAGTTTTGTGAAATAGTAGCAACATTCAGAAAAGTGAATTCTACATATTTGAAGTAGACTCACTTACCAAGATTTGAGGTACTATATGATAAAATTTCATCAGTGGAATATCAGGATTTTTATACCTGTAGATTTCAAATTACTCAACTTGAGCACAGGAATATTTAAAGGAATATTTTGAGCCATAATCAATTTCTGAGATCATTCTTGCTTCCCAGGATCATTTTGGGGGCATGAAGTAGAGATATTGATAGCGCCATGAAGCTGGAAAGGAAGGTCAGGGCTAGGTTTTTGAAAATATTGAATCTGTTTCAGGGCTTAAAATTATTTAATTCTGAATGTAACAGAAAATTTCCCCCTAACCCATTTGGAGAATTACTCAAGCAGACTAACTCTTAAAATGTAATTATTTGTTAGTGAAGACAGTGGCTTAAACAGAGTTAAGAGTGGAATCTTAAAGAGTGGTGAGTGTAAAATGACATTGAGTGCATGAAGTGAGGCAGTCTATAAACAGCAGTTTAGATGAAAGACAGTCTCTAAGATGACTCCCAATGATCACTGCCTTCTGATACTCATGTCCTTGTGTAATCCTTTCCCCTTAAATGTCCCCTTACTGACTCCCTTATACAAATAGAGTATGGCAGAAGTGATGCAATGACACTTCCAAGAGTAGGTCATAAAAAAACTATGAATTCTGTCTTGTGTGCCCTCTCTTGGACTCTTGCCCTGCCATGATGTGAGCCAGCCCTGTGGTGAGGTCCACGTGGCAAGGAAATAAAACCTGCCAGTGATCACACTCATGAGCTTGGAGATATTTTCTCCCATGCCTAGTCAAACTTTCTGATTAGACCACAGCCCCAGCTGACAGCCTCATCACAAATTTATGAAAGACCTTGAGCCAGAGACATCAAGCTATGACATGCCAAAATTCTTTACCAACAAAAACTATAAGATAAATATATATTGTTTTAAGCCACTATGTTTTGGGGTACTTTGTTATGCAGCAAAAGATAACTAATACACAAACCACAGATTTAAAAATAAAAGCATAAATATGATAATAATAATGGTAGCTAATAATTGTTTTTATTTTTCTTCTGTTGCATACATCATCATAAGGGAAATAGAAATAATAGATTAAAAGTTTTTAAATTATACGAACAAAATTATATAAATAATGTAGAAACCAATGAGGAAACAAGAGTTAAGGGAAAAGAAGGTAGAAAGATAAAACATATCACAGAAAAGCAGAAAGTAGAGTAGGTAAAGGAAAAATAAGGTATTAAAATTTTTTGAGTGCAATGGGTTTATAACAAATTCATTTAAATGCTGGTAGAAGTTTATTTTATCACTGGAAAAACTTTGAAAATGTATAATATGTAAAATATGTAATGAAAAATATACTTTTTATAATTTAAAAAACTGAAAGTCAAGTGGAAGTTGTTTGAAAATATTTTGAAAGTTAAATGCTCTATTTTTACTTCATGTCTTTACAATATTTCACTATTTCTCCTAGCTTGAACTTTATCACCTTGACTTGAAAAGAATGAATCTGTTAGCAGCATGACATTTATTATTTTATAATCCAGGAGAGCTAAAAAAACAGCCAACATTTATTTAACACTTACTATGTATCAGGCATTGCCTTAGCTGTTTTATTTCTCATTTCAATGAGCCATGGGTTTGGTGTATCATCCCGATTGCCAAGAAAGTAAACCAAGAGTCAGAGATTTTAAATAGTATGCCTGAGGTCTCAGAGTTAGTAAGTGTCAAATCTAATGAAAATCTTTTCCTTTGATTCCAAATCATTGTATTACCTCATTAGGCAACCGAGATGACTTATCTCTAAGTTCTGTTTAAGTAGTAAAGTGTTATAAAAAGTGAGGTATTACTGTTGTCACCTAACTTTCTAACCTATACTTGTTCATGTAGTTTAAACGAATTTTTTTTATTTCAGCTTATCATCATGGAGGGGTACAAAAGTTCAGGCCACATACACTGCCCATGTCCCGCCCATCCCCCCTCGTCAGAACTTCAAGCCTGTCCATTCCCCAGATAGTGCTCATTGCACTCATCATGTAGTTACACCCCCTCCCCTCCCCTCACCCCCCATCCCCCTGAGTCAGAACATTCAAACGTGACCATTTTTTTAAAGGTAATTTTCTACTTATTGAGTCACTTCCTTGCCCAAGCAACACCCTCCAATCCCTGGACTTGTTCCTGAATTATCTTGCTTTATACAGAGTAATAGCATTCCTCTAAACCAGTTCAACATATTTTCCTAAGAAGATACCAATAACCTCCCAAGAATGTACCGTCTCTTCATTACATACCTCTAGATCCATTGGCTCAGATGTAGCAAACCATACATGCTGTGAGAGTCCTTGGTATATGGACTGGTCTCCCACTCTTCCACAAAACAAATAATCTCTCTTTAAATTTCAAAGCGATGATTTAAAACATGGGGCTCACTAACGCTTCCTACTTTCTGAGTTGTACATTTTGTACTCCAAACTCTCAGTGTGCTGACCAAACCACAAGTGATCTTCACCTTTCCACCTTCGTTAAGCTCCCGCACATTGTAGGCAATTTCTGCCTAATTTCTCTGCCTTGCCTGATTACTGTCAGCTGGTGGTGTTCCTTTGCTGAAGTGCAATATCAAACAACACAATATACCTTATTTTCTTACATAATCACTCTCTGCCCACCAGAATCAAGAACATAACATGCTAAATTACTATGATTGTTGGAATATCATTTGGGAAATATAGGCTAAAAAAAAAAATGCTGGGTTTGGAGGACTACTACTGCCCAAACTGCATTTTTTGCGATTTCTCTTTTTGTTTTAGCACATAACTATGCAACTGAGTGGCAGGAATAGCAATTCTAGCTCATTGCTAGTTGTAAGAAATAATGCCAACACCAAGAATCTGGGGCAGATGATAATCTCCATTTGCTTTTCTCCCACTAAAATCTGTAAGTACAGAAAAAGAATGTTTTATTTAAAGTGGGGTCAGTTTAGAAGAGGTCCTCCAGCTGAAGGGAATCAAGTTCAATAACAAAGAACAGTCTTTCCTTTATTTCTAGTATCTGTTGTCTTGCTCATTTTGTTTCAATCTGGATACTGTAATTTTGACATTTGTTAAACTACTGGATGCTTTCTGATACAGCCTTCCTGGTCTGGTAGGCACTTGGCCATTTGGTTTGTGCCAAGCCAGCAGCACTTGGCCATCCCTCAGTGTAGTACTGATGCATAACTGGCTATTATTGTGTTGATCTGCATCAGCAACTGGGGAAAAGGAATTTAGGAAAAGACAAAAAGAGATAGGTGTGGTTGAATCTGTAAGAAACAATGACAACATTATCTGATAATATAGTGCAGAAGAACAGTGAAATTAAAATAATTTAGATTTTTTAAAAAACTGAGTTGAAGCAGTGACTGTATCAATGACTTCTTTAAACCTCGGTTTCTTCATCTGAAATACAGGCATAATAATATGCTGTGCATCTTAAAGTTGCTATATGAATTCAATGAGCTTAAATGAGGCCATATTTATGAAATGCTTAGCATAGTACCTGATGCATAGCATATGCTAAATAAATGTTGGCTTCTATTATTTTTATTATTAGTAGTAGCAAGTATACATGAACACCTATAATTATTCACTTATTTATATCTCCATAATAAGCCTTAAATGCATTAATGTACTTTTTAATTTTTAAAATTATTTTTTGCCAGATTAGAAACTTGAGGCTTACGAAGGATATATACACTGATTTTTTTTTAAAAAATTTATTTTGTGGTGATGATAAATACATTGTTCTTCCTGAACAAAACTTCCTCCTGAAAGTAAATGTGAAAACTCATATGAATAAATAGAGGGAAAGAATTTAATGACATTCTTGTATTTTGACTTTTATCATATGTCACTCATTCATTTACTTATTTTTTTTATTCAACTAATATTTAGGTACCATTTTAGGTACTTTGAGAAAATCAATGAAGAAAATGAGACAATGATTCTTGCTCTCTAGGAGCATATATTCTAGCTAAGACATACCGTAAACAATGAGCAGAACAAATCACAAAGCATATGGTGTGAAAGTCATGAATGTTATCACAATGACAGTAACCATAAAACTGTATCAGGATCAGGAGACTTAGGAGTGCTGGATGAGAGACGACAATTCACTCTATTAGATAGGGTAATCAGTGTTGGTGTCATTGAAAACGTCAGTTATGAACAAAGCAAGAAGGGGATGAATCTGGGGAAGAGTGTTCCAGCTAGAAAAAAGGCTCTGAGCTGGGATCATACCTAGCATGTTTGAGGAACAGCTAAGAGGACAATGGGCTGGAGCAATGTAAGTGAGAGGGTGTGGTTGGTGATATATAAGGAGAGCTTAGGGCCTTCTGGGCCAATGGTAGGGATGTGACTCACTGTGAGTGAAATGGACAGCTCTCAGAAATATTTGGGCAGAGGAATAATGTTGACTTTCTACAAATAATAATAGACTGCATTAGAGCCTTACTACTATATATGGGAAAATAAGGACTGTGGATTCAAATAAAAAAAGAGTGTCAGAAATATATCCAAAGAGTAAAATGTGGCCTCAAGCAGAGTATATGAAGATACCAATCAAGCAACATGGAAGACAAGGCTAAGACCTAAAGTTGACCAGTAGGAAGGTTAATGGCCTTACACCTTGGGTCAAAATTTCCAAAATCTACAGAGACTAGGTATACAAAACAAAGTGTTGAGGAGTATAGCAAAATAGCTTGCACCTGCACTTCCTAAGGAGGCTGCCACTACTCTGCTCCAGCCAGTTTCTGCCATGAAGAAATGAAAGCCTGGTGTTGCCAAAGCTTCAATTTTTCTGACAAGGAACTAGGAATCTGGATTTTTAAATGACAGATTTAAAACTTTTAAATGTTGGTTGAAAAAAATAAACATCACTATGTGGTTCAAACACAACACATCTATAAATAGCATATGAACTATGCAAGTGCATAACTTGTGTTGTAGAAACGTGTATAAAGGATAAGATCTCAGGAAAGTGTGATGCAGCCATTCTGGAGACTGACTGTTCTGTGCAGCACGAGTGCTCTTATTTTTGAGTAGATGCACCCAGAAGGCAATGCTTGCTGCCTTTGTTACATGTTACATCACTCCTCCATTGTTCCTATAATATTTTTCTAAGGACAGACTCTGTCTCAAGAAAAAAAAATCGTTGAATGATTAGTCTTTTTCTGTGCACATGCAGGTTGTCAGCCATTTGGAAACGCTTTTGTCCTGGAGAGAATGGATAAACAAAATACTGTGTGTGCTTGTGTGTGTGTGTGTGTGTGAGACAGAGAATTACTTACGATATAATTCCTGCCTTTTCTTTCAGCCTCATTTCTTTCCACAATTCCTTCTCACTCCAACATAGCTACAATAACTTTCTTTCATTTATCCAATAGGTCAATAATACCCATTCTTTCTCCCTCTCTCTTTATCTCTCTCTTGCTCCCCCTTTCCCTTTCCTCTTCCATTCTCTGTTTTTCCACTCTGGGACTTTTATTGTTTGCTATTTCCTCTACCAAAACATTTCTGTCCATCTCTTTTTACTTGGTGAATTTCTACTCGTCCATCAGTCCTGACTCTCCGAACTGGAATTACTGGCATCTTGTGGCCACTGAACTACTACTTCACATTATTTATCACACTGTACTGTCATTACCTGTTTTCTTGTATGTATCCCGCACTACTGTATAACTTTGAGATAGCTAAAACTGTATTTTTCTCATTTGTTCATCATTTTAGCCCAATCTCATGATACAGTGATTGCACATAGTAAATGCTGACTTAATTTTTATTTATTAAATACAGATCAAGATTGTCTCTCTGCAGTTTGAAATGACTCTTTGGCTTTATAAGAACCTACCCAATTAAAGAAGATATCTCAATTTGAAGCAAAAATCACTAAATTGAGTAATCTATCTATTGTACTTTTTTTTTTTTAACTATATACCACTTTGTCTTATTATTTCAACTTGTTTTCCTGTGGCGGCTTTTATTTTACTATATAATTATAAATCTCTTAAGCATAAAATGTCTCCACAATGCAAACAGTATGGTGGTAGGTGCTCAATAAATCATTTAGAAGTAATAAAATAATTGAATTTAAAACATTGGAGCTTTGAAAAATTGAGATTTGAGTTTGTTGTTTGTAACTAGGTGCTTTAAATTCAAGAGTAGATTTTATATCATTATTTTTTCTTTTAAGTCTTTCTTTATGGTATCTCTTTTGCTTGGGTAATCCTATTTATTAAATTTCAAAGAAACCTGAAAGATCACAGATTAGGTAGATATTTACACTTGGATCATAACATATACATCAAAAGAAAGATTGAGTGGCTAACACCAAGGCCAACAAGAATATAAGCAATGTGTGTGTGTTTTTCAGGCTGCATTTTTATTACTAGATTTTTTTTTTAAGGATGGAAGACATATTTTCAGAAATCATTCATTTTACTGCTAGGGTTTCATCCAGTAGTGGATATTACATTGCATTGTGTGTATGCTGTATAAGTACTACAAGCTAAAGAGCAGTTATTTTACTCCTCTAGAATCAACAGATAGATTGCTTATTAGAATCTATCCATAATTCTTCTGGAAGCAATTTTTACTCCCTTAAGTTCCTATTCTTTCACTTAGAGATGTGAAACAAGTGGGCTGTATTTTACTGTAGCAGAAAAAGAAACAAACTGAGACCTGGAAATCTGTGTACATATGAAAGCCCAAGCTGATGTTGACTTCTTTAAAAATCATTAAAGGAACTATAATAAATTGCATCCTTTGAAATGGAAATTACATAACTTCCAAATTCACTTCTCAGGAACTTTTTCTTTCTTACGGATGATATGTTCTCAATATGATTTCTTCCAGACCACACTTTTCCTTTTCTTTTACACCTCCAGGTTTAATCCCAATCAAAGCTAGCAAGTTCCATCCCTGTGGGGCACTAAAGAGAACTGTTTCACATTGTTACTGGGAGGATTTGTGACTTTAATTATTTTTGCAATTATTTGCTACAATTCAACTGTGATTTTATTCTATAATCACAGTTTTACTTCCTGATCAATTATTTGATGCCTCTTCAAAACAACTCAGCTAATCTAACTTTGGACCTTACACATAATGTTTCATAAGTGCTCATAGTTTGGTTTCTTGTTGGAATACTTCAGAAAAGCAATAAACCTTCCCATGGGGCATACATAGCTTTGCAACTTTTCTGAAACAATTTAATTAGCAAAATTATCAGAAAGATACTTCATATCATTGTGATTTTCAGCTCATTTTACATTTTCAACCAGCAACCCCTCTATTTCTCCACTCAAATATGAAAATTTAGATCATAATTAAGTGACTGAGCAAAATAGTTCATGTCTTTAGAGAGATCCTAAAAAGTTACAGTCATTTTTATGTTTGCCTGGTAAAGATAATTCTATTCTGAGTATTTTCTTCACGTATTTTATCAGAAAAGTCCACAAATACATTTTTTTCTACCTACTCTTTTATTTTTTACTGGTCAGTTTGCTTGTCTTTCCTAGCTTAATAAAACATGCAATGTGCACTTTCAAGGCTGAGAAAGAGTTTTTAAAAATTCAGAGAAAAATAAACTAATATATATGAGTTTGGATTTTATACAAGTGCTAAATTATTTTTAAGAGATGGGAGTTAAACTGACTCTCAAAACATAATTTCTCTTTACCTCATCAATGTGACCATTCAGGTTTGCTATTAGCCAAGATTTATCTTGGCATCTCATATAAACTGATTTTTTCAAAGGATTCCATAAAATACTCGCTGCTAGGTATGGCAGAAAAGTAATGTAATTTGGTCAGGGCCAATAAGCTAAATAAAACAACAAATCTGATCAGACAACTCACCTATACATCTTTAGACTTTCAGATTACTGGTCTCCTGTTGATCAACTATACTGTTGTGCAGAAGTTGGGAAAAATATGAAGCTCATAGCCTAGAAACATTTTGGTTTACTCAGTGTTTTCATTTCCTATTGCTGCTGTGACAAGTCACCCCAAACTTAGTAGCTTAAAACTACACAAATTTATTATCCCATAGTTATGGAGAAAAAAAATCCCAAATGGGCCCACTGGGCTAAATCAAAGTCAGCATGGCTGTGTTTCTTTCTGGAGGTTCTAAGGGAGAATGCATTTCCTTGCTATTTTCAGCTTCTAGAGGCCATCTATGTTCCTTGCCTTGCAACTCTTTCCCTCCATCTTTAAAGCCAGTCATGGCCAGTGGAGTCTTTCTCACATCACATTACTCTGACACTGACTTTCCTACCTTCCTCTCCACATTTAAGGACTCTGTGACTATACTGGGTCCACCAGGATAATCCAGAATAATCCCCTCTTTTTAAAATCAGCTGATTAGAAACCTTAATTTAATCTGCAGCCTTAATCCTTTTTTGCCAAATAAAGTAACATTTTCACAGGTTCTGAGGATTAGGATGTGAAGACTTTGGGGCACCATTCTTATGCCTACCACACTGAAGCATATTTATGGGCCTTAAACAAAAACTTTATAAGCTTCAAAGCATATCTACCCGAAGTCTGAATGAATGTTTAACATTGGAATATTTTATAAGCCTTCTGAAAGTTGCTTCTAGTTCACATTTCTATTTATATCCTCATTATATAGTAGACAAAAGGCAAAATAAATACTTTGAACTTTTCATAACCCTTTATAATTTCATCACCGATTTTAAAAACAATTTCATGTTTACATTTTGAAAAATGTCTTGCCTAAATCCAACAAAACATTGCATTTGGAAGCTGTTTCCTATTAACTTTATCAAATTGGATATGGAAATTTGTCTCAATCATAATAAGAAACAAATGTAATATATATATATATATATATATATATACATATATATAAATCAGAGAAATGGTGAAATTAAAGGACAGATAGAATCTATACAGTTTAACTTTCATTTTTTATATTTCTCTACATCTGAAATCTCATATTCATTCTTTAGCACATGATAGCAAAGACGAAAAATAAGAAAATAGTATGTTTGCTTTTGGTGATTGGAAAAAAAAAAAAAAAGAAAATAGTATGCTATAGCAAATGACAAATAGGTCTGCCAATTTGGCTACCTTTGTTACATGTCGTTTCTGATCCAGCCACCCACCTTTTCATCAATTACTCCTTCAATATAACAAGAAACTATCTATTTATTCTTTCATATATTCACCCATTTATTATATATTTACTCAATGTCTACTGTTTCTTAGGCTTAATTTTAGAATATCAGACTAAGAAAGAACATTAGAAACAATTTTTAATATGTCTAGGACAGCATGAAACACCAAGCAACTTCTCCTCTGATAGCCTACTCTGGTAGAATACATTATTTGATCACCAATCCCATATCCTCACATTACCAAACATATAATTAGCTTATATGCTGGTCTCTGCAGGAGGGTAACACTATATGACTCTATACCAGTCAATGAAATGAATTATATACACCCTTCCTATGTGTTGTCCTTTAATACTTCTCTTCCTCTTTTCCCTTTTCAGTTGGATGGAATGGAGACTAACCCACAAAGTGACATTGGGAGTTTACATTTTAGAAAGTAAAGCCATAATATGAAAAAATCCTTGGCCCCCACCTCACTAATTAGAAGACAGTGGCTCAGTAGGGGCCTCCCAACCAGAAATGCCAGAACTAGACTGTTATTTGTGATAGAAATAAATGTTATTGTGTTAAACCATTGAGATTTGGGGGTTTATATTCAGTAGCATAATTGAACAAATGTGAAAACAACAATGTGAATAAAAAATACATTCAAACGATATGTTCAGGTTAAATAAAAATAATTGTGGTCTGTGAAAAATGAAAATCATAAGAGTTACAACATCAGCTAAGATTTGCATAGACATCATTTATGGCGAACTATATTAGCAACCATAGAGAGAAAAGTAAAGAGTGAGGCAGCTCAATATCAGTAGATGCTAAACATGCAAGTCAAAAAGCACTTTCTGGATGGAATGGGCTCATCCTGAAGGTATAATCCCATAGACCTTGCATTAAATAAAAACTACAAAAACTAGAGTGATTGATTATAGTCCATGGAATATAAGCCACATAGGCAACTCTAATAAAGATGTTTAAAGAATTGATCTAAAAAAAAAAATTCAGAGTGGGTGGGGGCAGTTTCTGTAAAAAGCTGGGCCAGGGAAATCCAACTAATTCCAAGAAGTAATAAAAAGAGAGCTAGCACAGAATAAACACAAAGATATAAAACTACAAGATGTGAAAACAGGAAAAGTTATCAAAGTTTTAGTAAGAAAACTGCTGCCACAGATCAAAGTCTGTCCAAACATTTTGCTGAGAAATATAAGAATATATATATATGAAGTAGTTGTCTCTATGAAGGAAAACCATACAGCAGATACACATGAGAAAACAGAAATAAAATAGAATAAAATAAAAATTGAGCTGGCAGAACCCAGCAAAGTAGAGAGCCATAATAAAGTGCAGACACGGTGGAAAATATAATAAGGGATGTAGTGGATGGGAATTACAAGAACAAACAAAGGAATGAATAAAAAAGAAGAACTAAAAAGCTTTAGAGGGAAAAAAAGATAGCTCTCTATCGGGCAAAGGAGATGTACAATATTCTTAAATGGTTCCTCCATAGAAGTAAACTAAATATTTGAATACAAAAATAAATAAGGAAGATATAATTGAAGGACATATTCCTGGATAAATCAATACATAAATCTAGCTAGTTAAAATGCACACCATATGCCAGGAAAAGTTGACCCAGAATGTCATTATGGGATACATTCTACTAAGGTACTGGATGTTAACGATAAATAGCAAAGAGATCCACAGAAAGACCAAACCTTTCACTAAAAAAATCTAGACTGGCATCAAATTTTATACAGCAACATTCAAAAACAGAGCAGCACAGAAAAGATTAACTTAAATGGAAAGCAATGGAGTAATACCTATTACAATTTAAAGGATAAGAAATGAGATCTAAGGATTATTTATCCAACAATGGTGTTTGCCTTCTAAGTAGTCTCCAAACAAGTAATTTTGAACATAGAAGACCTCTAGATATATTTCCCATGAGTCCTTATTTAGAAAATCTATTAGATTATCTTTAGCCAAACAAGAGATTATTGGAAACATCCTACCAAAAAGGATTAATGATATTGAATATTTCTGACTGCAGAATTAAGACTAAAAGAAACATGTAGACGGTCATAACTGATTAGAATTTAAATTATATGCCTTTAAAAAGGCAGAAACCATATGACTAACAAAAAAATGAGAGCAAATAAGTGAAAGAAAATTGAAAATTTGAGTAAGGAGAAAGATTGAAGTAAGGGGAACTGGTGTGTTCTTTGCTGTAAGTAAGAATAGTCTGCCTTGATTCCAAAGTCTTGTGTTTATTTTCAGGACAATTGTTCTTTTAATATAGATATTCAAAACTTCTTAGTCTAAATCACCAATTGTAAAAAGATAAAAGATTTTCATATTGGAATAAAAAAGCAAAATCCAACTCCATACTGTGTACAATAGACACATCTAAATAAAGTTCTTCAGGGAGTTTGAAAATAAATGGATGTGCAGAATTATATCAGGGAAACAAAATAAGAAGAAAACATGGATCACAGTCTTAATATCAGTACAATATATATAAATGTATAAAATAATATCTGAAACAAGGAAGAGTGCTTTATAATGCTAAAGTGTATAATTTATACCAACTCTAACATTCGCAAATCATAATTATCAAAAGTATGAGAAATAGAAATGCGCTAGTAGTGGGAAAAATATTAGTAATATTGAGGATATTAGTGAATTCCTATAACAGTGCCATGGAACATTCACTCAAAAAATGACCATATGTTTGGAGAGCAAATTTTAATTCATTCTGAAACAGAAAAAGTGTGAAAAATTTTGTCTGTTCTCACTCAATGTACTAAACTATTTAATAGAACTTCATCAAGAAAAATAGAAACAAAAGATCATTCTTTTTGTAAATGAACAAGGCTCTCTTTTAAAACATTCATATCAATAAGGAAAAACAGGATTTCTAGAAAACAATGATAATGTAGACACTTAAAATATAGAAGTACTATGAGGAAAATTCATTGCCTTTTATAATTATAAACACTTTAAAAAGATAAAAATAAATCAATGATGGATCAGACTCAAATTTTATTTTTAAAATATGTAGCAATATAAACAATAAATAATAAATTAAAAAAGAAGAAAAATAAACTCAAAAAGCTTGTTCATCAGTAGTAAATATGAAAAACTAGCTTGCATTATAAGGAATAACATGTTATTAATAATTACATTATAATTGTATGTAATGATATTATAAGGAATAACAAAGAGGAAAATAAGATTTAAAAAAGAACAACATTAATAAACAATAAAGGAGAAGTAACCACAGAAAGAGAGCATATTAAAAGAATTCTAAGAAAGTACTCTACTCAGCTTTTAAGAAAATATGTATAATTTTCTATTATATATAAGTTGCCAGAATAGATCTCAGAGGAAAAAAAAAATGTAACATTGAACAATTTCCTTTGATGACAGAGTGGCATTTGCCAAAGATTACCCCTCCATTAAAGAAAACACCAGTTCTAGGAGTTTTCTAAGGAAATTCTAGCCAATAATTAAATAGCAGGTAGATGCAAAGATTTAAAAATATTTTTAGAGGATTAAGAAAAGAACAACTTTAAGGAAACTCTAGAAGCAGTCAAGACAAGACTTCAAAAGATATTATTACCATTACTTTGTAATATCCTAGAGATGCTAGACAAGGTGATTATACAAGATTAAACAACAGAAGCATAAAAAGAGAAGGAAGTGGATACAACTCTCAATATTCACATATAATTGTTTACCTAAAAATCCTGAGAAGTAACTGAAAAAAAAAAAAACTGCTACAAGCAAAGGAATGCATATCCTTTACCAAAAATAATACAAATAAATCACTATTTTAACATAACTTAACCACAATATAGAAGATAAAAAATAATATAAACAACCATAAGACAGAAGATATAAAAAATATATATATAATAATAACCAAAGACAGACATACAGCAATAACTGGAAAGAAATATCCATAGCCTATTTGAAATACACAGCCTATTTAAAACACTGCCAAAGATTATAAAAGAAGACTTGAACAATTAAAAAGACACAATGAGTTGTCACATAGCAAATTATTATATAATACATAAACATGCTAATATTTTATTTATTGCTTTATTAATTTAACTTGATCTCAATAAAGATATCAAAATATCTTTAAAAACTAAACAAGATGATCTTGAGTATGTATGCACAAAGAATTAATAACTACAGCCAGAAAACTTATGGGCAATATATATAACCTGAACTTTTGTACCCCCATAATAAGCTGAAATTAAAAAAAAAAAGCAAAATGGCACTATATTATAAAGAATAAGCAGACACTATATTATAAATCCTCATAACTAAATTAATATATTATTGGATCATTGGTAGATAAATTAAGTATAAAAGAAAATTTTAAAATAAGGAAAAAATACATTCTAGAAATTAGTATAGTATAAAAGAGTAACTCAGTGAGGAAAGAAAGGTTATTAATTAACGGTGTTAGAACAATAAAGTAAAACATATCATAAGCTAACTTTAAAGGTAAATGATAAACTGAGAAAAATATTTTGCAACACAGAAGGATAATACCTCTAATATGCATGTGTATACATCTAGAAAATTGATGAGCTAAGCACCAATAACCCAATACAAAAATGGATGAGTAATATGAACCTTCAATTCATAGAAAAGAAAGTAAAAAGTTTTTAAACATATGCAAAGCTTCTCAACCTTACTAATATTAAGAAAAATACAAATGACAACTATTTTTCATCTATTAGTTAAACATATAAATCCAATAACTACGTTGGGAAGGCTGTTGAGGAAACAGGCACTTTTATGTATAGCTGGTAGGGGTGTAAGTCAATTCAATCTCTGTCTAAGGTAATTTATTATTGATATTATAAAAATATGTAACTTTTGACCTAGCAATTCTATTGTGAATGTATTCTGGATCTGACATGACCCTGAAGTGTAAACATTAACTTTGATCTCTCTGGTCCATATAAATAAACAGACAAAATTAAGGCCAAAAGCTTTTAAAATTACATGTAGTGTCAATTCCAGACACATTTTTAAGTGCAGATACATATGTGCACACGTGCCAAATGACATGTGTACCTGGCTATTTATTGTAGTAGTGTTTTTAATAACAAGAGATTGGAAACAAATAATAAATATCTATCAATAGAAACATGTTTTAATATATCTGTATAAATATAATAAGTAAAAAATGCAAGGTAAAGAAAAGTGTGTGCGGTTTCCCATCTTTTGAGGAGAAAAGAAGACAAAATGAAGAATCTGTATTCATAATTGTTTGTGTAGCCTAACTAGGCTCAAGAAAGATATAAAAGAAAGAAGAGTGGTTCCCAATACGGTGAGTAACTTGGATAGATGAAAAATAAGAATGGGAAAAAAGTGTTTTCATTTTTTTCATTATATACAATTATGTTATTGTTTTGGTTTCTTTTTTGAATAACATGAATATAATTTTTGTCCAAGAATTGAATGAAAATAGATAAAATATAGAAAAATGTCAAATATTCTTTACCCCACCATTCATCTAGTACACAATTTCCCTATAGAGTCCACTTTTCCTAAGCAAAGATTTAGATGATGCTTTTAACACCTGGAGTTTAGGTTCTAAACCTGGAACCAAATATACTAACTTAAAAAGTCACCAGACAATTTAGATTGGACTGTTCCTGGTGTGGATAAATGTGAATTGGTAAGTTACAGAGAATATTAAAAAAATTCCATTTTTTTTCTTTTGGGGGGGATTAATGTGTTTTTACTTTTTTGAATCCAGAAGGAAAACCTCTCTCTCTACATTGAAAGGATAAAAGAATTGGAATCCCAGTCCAAACTTCATTTTCAAGTTATGTTTGTTTGTTCAGCTTGACAATAAGAGAACAGCTTTCTTCTTCTTTGTCATCATCAATCTTGTCTGTGAAATATTGTATTTTAAGAACATGAAGCCAGGCTACACAGAAAGAGAAGTGTAATGTAAGTCAACCTGCCATTCAATGTACTAATCCTCTAAATATCTCAATTGTCAAGTGACAGATATCTGGGCGCTCGTGCACAGCAGACAAAATCACTGGGCAACAACTAAAAAGTGTTGAAAATAAAACTAGATGCACATGTCTTGATACAATTTTCCATCCCAAATGCTAAAACGAATCATACAGTGATATTTTAACCTTATACAGCATGCATATATAGCACAAATATTATATACCAGTCACTCTACTAAGTACTTTATTTATATTATGTCACTTAAACCTCACAGTAACCATGTGAGGTGGGCATTGTTATCCCATTTTGGAATTGGGAAAACAGAGTCTCAAAAAGGATGAGGAACTTGTCCAAAGTCAAAGGGCTTTGAGCAGAGATTCAAATCCAGGCTTTGATTTCAAAGTTCACTCTCCTAATTACTTTGCCCTCCTATGTGTGGCATCACATGCACATTGCATTTATCCTAACCCTCAAATTCAAAACAGACTATGTCAGGCACCAAAGTAGATTGATGAATTGGAAGGAACTCAATGAAAATAGTAATGCTTGATACCTGTAGATATAAAATTTCAATTAAAATTAGTTGTGCCGTATTTTATACTTATAGGTTATCTGAATTGATTTAAAATTTGAAAAGACAAAAAGTAAGATAACATTATATTACTGTTGCTTATCTTTTTCTTTGATGCACAGATCTTATTTATCCATGGTTCAGGAGAAACTAAATTATCTACAAGAGTATATATAGTTAAGAAACAACCCAAACTACTTTGAGGACAATTACATTATTGGAGCCAATATGATACAGATCATCATTCTGGATAATTGTTCATCCTAATTATCTCTTTTTGGAAGTTTGTACTGACTATAGATGCTCTTTCTGTACACGAAAATGATATTTTGAAAAAAAGTTATAAAAATACCAAACGGAAAACTCTTAGTCTGTACTTTGTTAGACAGCATAAGGATGTTTTCTTGTGCTTTATTTTCCATATCATTTAAAATTTTGAATTTGAAAATAAGTAAATGTAGTTAACTGGGATTTAGGAAGGGATAGCTAAGTAAGAATTCTTCCACTATAATTTTAGCAGGAAAAAAAAAAGCCTCTAACATTCACCCCTCTAAAATGAATCATCTCTTGGTTCCGGATCTGATATCACCCTGAATTGTGGGCATTAACTTTTAATTCTACATTCTATGTAAACAAAGAGATAAAAAAAAATTAAGGCCAATGGCTTTTAAAATTACACAGAGTCAAGTCCAGAGACATTTTCATGGCCTACAAGGTCCTACATTATCTCACTCTATTCTACTCTGTCTTCATCAAGGAACCCTCATCCTATCCTCATTCCAGCTATAGTGCACCATATGGAGCCACATGGACCTCAATGTGAAAAGCTCAATCTTGTCTCAAGCCTTAACATATATTTGCTACATTTCCTTCTTCAAACGCTATTCTAATTCTTCATATGGTCTGTGCCTAATCTCTTCATTCAGGTCTCTGCAAAAAGGTTATTTTTTTCAGAGATAACACTTTGACCACCAAATCAATTTAAAAACTACCATCATTTACTCTCTATTACATCATTTTGTTCTAATGTCCTCATCAAACATCTATGAAATTTTGTTGCTTATATAATTATTTATTTCATATTTTTATTTTTCATGAAAAATATATATGTTTTAGCTTACACATTTTTGTAGCCCCAACACTTATAATAGATATTGGCACATAATAGATGTACAGTAGATATTTGTTGCATTAACATATTTTTAAAATGTGGACTACTGCAAGGAAAAGTGAGATAGAAGGAAAATAAAAGCGGTCTGATAAATTACATAGAAGTTATTGTTACACACACACATACACATACACACACACACACAAATATACAAGCTTAAAGAAAAGAGATGCTTTTAACATGTCCATTACCATCATTCCTTTCCTGTCTGTCTTCTACTGGAGTCTATTAAATCATGTAGCAGAAGGAACAGTATCCTATGTTACTCCCATGTCCCTATTAGTTCTGTGTTTAGCTATCTATATAACTATGGGTCGTAACACACTCACCAGTCTGAGTATCTTTATTTATAAATAAGCCTAACAGTCCTTTACAACTCTAAATGCTATGATTTTATTTAAAAAACGAAAAATCATGTTATAGTACTTAAACATCTTGGTGAACATATACATTTATGCATACTGTTTTTAGAGAGAAGAAAATAGGTTGGCATATTTGGGATAAAAAGCAGACTCCAGCACATATTTAAGTTGAATTTCTACAAAAAAAAAAAAAAAAAAAAAAAAAACCACTGGCAACATCAAAGCTGGCATAGTCTATTTTTTGCACATGCACTCAAAACCCCTAGAGCAATAGACATGTTTTTAATGACTCAAAAAGTAGAAACTGCCAATTTATTTTTCCTCAAATAATTAAATCTTTAATTAATTTCACATATAGTTAGTAATAATCATCATCCTAGTTTTGGACTTTCAAGTATTCCTGTTTGCTTTTAGTATGCTTCTGTGCTTACTGGAGCTACTTAAGTCTCATGATCGGTTTGAGAATAGCTCTCAAACTTTCACTTCTTAAAAAAATAAAACACATCCCAAATTATGTGGGGAACTGTTGAGTCAAGAGATACAAATTATATGAAACCATAAAGTGGCATAATTGAGCAAAGCAATTTTGGTGAGAAACTAAAAAGGAGGGGGAAATCATGTAAATGTGATTATTTCTAATTAGAAACAATGAGTAACCAAATCAAATTATACAATGAGGATTTGATTTAGATCCCTGGAGAAAAGCCACACATGCATTTGCATTCATCTCCAGTTTTTCCTTTCCTCTTTTACTTCTCAATGCTTTCTTAGATCCTTAATTGTAAGTAAGATAGTTGTTAGCACAGATCTTCCAAATAGTTCTATGTGTGTAGGTTCATATTCCAGTTAAGATTTGTGTTCTTTCACCATATTATTCACCCAAAACTTTCTGAGTACTTACAGCATGCACAGGTACTCTAGTAGGTACCATGAAGTAACATGAAAAAGGCACAAATTTTTGCTAAATTCATTGCCTCGTGTGCCTAAGTAAACCACAAAAATTGAGATTTATTGTGAGACCTAGGAATAGGAATTGGTCCTAGGTTTGTGATAGCTAGTTATGCAACCTTGGATAAAATAATTTAGCCACTAATTCCCTAATTTCCTTAGTAAGGGGTATGTGTACAGGAGTATAGATTAGATAAAATTTAGACTAACTATATTGAGAAGTTTGTTCTGCTAGGTGCTTGAAGGAGAGTCAGATTATGTACTTAGGACTTCGGCAAAGTAGAATAGAATAGAACAGAACAGAACAGAACAAAGTAATAGACCCTCAATGAACTTATCTAGAATTTTACAATAAAAAACACACTAAAAAGGTTACTTTAAATTTATCATGCAACAAAGTTATTTATTATTCTTTAGTGTTTTCAAGTCTGATTTAACAAATGATCCCTATCAATTTTTTCCAATCTACTTTCAAGGCATTCTGCTCCTCCATCCTTTTTTTGAGATTAGCCTCTTTGTTGTTCTTTGAGCCCATCATGCACTCTCTGGTCTCTGAGTCTCTGTACTAGTTGTTACCTTCAGCTGGAATATTCCTACTCCCAGAGAGGACTTCCCAAACCACCTTAATCATTCTCTGTCTTCTTTTCCTGCCTTTTTTTTTTTTTTTACATAAAATTATCATTCCCTGCCATTATATTCCCTGCCATATGTATTTACCTCTTTGGTTATTGTCTGACTCCTCTGCTGTCATGCAAACTCTGTGATAGTAGATGCATTGTTTTATTCATTGCTATGTCCCCAGTGCCTAGAACAGTGCCTCATTCTTAGAATAAACACAATAAATGTATGCTGGTTGAGTGAATATGGGGGATGGACCTTAAGATGTTCAATTTTCAGGGCCTCTTAAGCAATCTAGTATCGCATACAAAGAAAACAGAGGCATAGTTCTTGTCTTCCTAATACAGGGTGCTGTGATCCTAAGTAATCCTATCTGTTATCAAGAAGACACCAATGAATTTCATAATACCCATTATAGCAGAGCTTCAGATCAAATGACCAGGTCTAGGAGAGGTACACCAACTGTGAAGACTTAACTTTTTGAATTTTCTCGTACGTAGTGTGTAGAAAGTAGAAGTAAAGATTGAAGGATATGGTGACTAAATGATCTTCAAGTGACCTGCAAGTGTCGACATGGTAATTCTAAAAGTTTCGTTACATAAACTTTTTCATGGACTCAATTATTATTTTCTTGGTTATTGAAGTTATAATTGTATGCTAACTGAATGTATGCTAACATTACAACCGTCTAGCATTTCTCAATGGTAAATAATATTCTAGAGCTCTTAGATGAACAAATGTTTCTTGATTAAATAACCTTACACAAGGCTTTATACTAAACAATCTTTTGGAATGTTAAAATGTTTTGTAGCTCATAAAGCTTCCGAGAAGTGTTAAAGCAAGTAAATATTTTTCATGCTTCAACAATTCAGTTTATTTCCTTAGCACACTAATTTTCACCTCCCCAAACAATATTCCTTTGACTTCTATTTAAAAAGCACTGCTCTAGAGATAATTCTCCTTAAAGACAGGAAACTCTTTCTTATTTATTTATTGCTTTAGAACCCACACCTAGCCCAGTGTATGGGAATGAATATAAAAAATGTTGAAGAGATGAATGCTGAGTCAATAAATTGCATTCTGTTTTCCTAGAACCAAGGACACATATAATACAGTTCGAAGACTAAGAAGAAAATAACACGAATACTAGTAGTTTGCTGTAGACTTTTTTCAGGAGAACTTCTTAGCCATTTTTCTAAGGCTTGGGGCTAGCGTGCCTGGGCTGAAAGGAAAACATTTCCATTCCTAGTAGGAAGGAAATTCTTCAATAGGAGAGGAAGATAGATTTTAATACAGGCAATTACTTCCATAAAATTACTTAATGATAGCATAGTTTGTCTAGATTTGGTTGGTAAGATGCATCTACTAAGGCATCTGAAGCATCTGCTGAATTATATTAGTGGTGAAAGAGGATGTAATGTTTATTTTATGACTCATGCATAATATAATATCCAGGGCCCCATGTTGAATAAGATTATTCCCAATTGGATTAGATTTCACCCTTAAGGCCAGAAATATTATATTGCAATTACCTATTTCTTCTAGTTTTCTATTCATTAAAAAACAAGTAGGTTGATAGATTCATCACCAGCTACATAGTAATTATATAAACTCAGCAGACTGTGTCATTTTAATATTCTTTAAAAGGGCTTGAGAGATAAGCAATAGGTAGAGTCTTTAATGTCAGCCAAAGGACAAGGTTGATAATAATTATAATAATAACAGCAATATTAGCAACATCTATTTATTAAGCATCTGTGGTATGCTAAGAACCAATTTCATTTATTTATATATGTTATTAATTACTTAATTTAAAGTAAAAACAATCCCATCTTTTTCTAGAAATAAGTAAACTGAGATCCAGAAAACTAACCTGGCCAATGAGTGGCAAAGACCTGGTGTAATATGCAGGTTTTCCTGATTCCAGAGTCTAGATTCCTATAAGTCACCTGGGAAGCTTCTCAAGTAGGTTGTTGAGAAGACAATTGTTGTTGGCTTGGCATATAAGGAAGATGGTTTCAAGGACCAATTCATAGCATAGGGGTTTCAGACATCTCTATACCCCACTTACCTAAATAACTCATCTGGGTAACACATCTTAAGTATCTAGAGTCTGGAAACCAATCAGAAAGAGCTTATTTTTTCCTTTCCTTTTCATGCTTTCATTCTTTTCAGTTAATGTGTAGGTGCCGTGTCTATATTTTATTGATTCAAGTTAAAAACCTGAGTCATGTGTGGCTTCTGTCCTTCTCTCCCACCCCACAAGATTCATCACCAAATTCAGTCACGTCTACCTGACTGTGCATTATTTGAACACTTTTTGCAATTTCCATGGTTTTCACTTTGGTCCAATCTGCAATTGTCCTTCCCTTGGTTATTACCATAGCCCTCAAAGTGCTCACCCTATTTTTACCCTGTTTCTACTTGAATCTACTCCCAATACACTAGCCTGAGTGTAAGTCAAATTGTGTAGGGCCTTCTAGGACATCGTAAACACTTTTGTATTTATTCTGTGTGAGAGGAGAAGCCCTTGGAGGGTTCTGAAAAGAGACGGGCCAGCCACCTTCCCCTTCTCTCTGTACTCTGAGCATCTCACAGCCGCCCACTTCAGGGCCTTGTCACAGGCTGCCCCTGTTCCGGAACACTCTTCCAAGTAGGGGCAGGGCTCACTCCCTCAATTCTTGAGGTATTTACTCAAATGTTTCTTTCTCAGTGTGGCCTCCCTAAGCACCATATTTAAAATTAAAGTCTCTCTCTGTCCCTTCAAGTAATTACTAACCTGTCTTCTGTACTCTGTGGCACATAACACTGTCTGTCACACTCAATATTTCACGTATTTATTTTCTTGCCTTTTTGTCTCTTCCCACTAGAAGGCAGACCTTATGAAGGGAGGAGGTATATTTGTCTGTTGGGTTCACTCTTGTATTGACATCCACATCACTTAGAAGAGGACCTAACACATAGCAAAGCCTCTTGATTAATATTTTTTGAATAAAAATGGATAAATTAACTGACCTAACACAAAATACAAGCCACTAAACTTATTGAAATCAGAATTTATTCAGAACATACATTTTATTTATTTTATTTTATTTAAAAATAAATAAATAAGATATTTAGTTTTAGAAGTGCTTCATTTATCTTTTACAGGTAGGGGATTATCATATACTTGCCAGATGCCAAATTCTAGGTGCTACACTATTAATCATATGGCAACTTATAAACCCCATGGCTCCTAGTCTGTGCCTTCGTCTTCCAGAGAACTAAGGAAGAGAAAACATTAATAAACAGCACAAAGTGGAATTTTATGGCATTAATTAAATGTATTTAGAGTAATAAAGTATTAGAAATAATTGCCACAATTAGCAAGTTACAAAGGGCATAAGAATGACAAGAATTTGAACTAGAAAATGCTTAAACCTCTCTTTGAAGAAAAAGACTGAATAGAACTTAAGTTTTCATTGTAGAAATTAATTTTTAAAAGAAAAAGTACACACATGCACAAAAGCCACCTCATACATATGCAAGGAATTCAGTCTCACACATATATATGGTTGCAGGTTTACTCATGTATATATGACTTTTATCCTATTATACACACACATATACACATACACATACCCCTGTACAAAGTCCTTCTAATTTGCCCTATTCACTGAAACAAGAGGCATATTTTATGGGAAAACAGGAGACCTGGACTACAGAAAACAATTATATTTCAGAAAGAATTCTGTTCAATTACAATATAAAAGAAGATAGATACTACTAATAGGTTGACTCCACAGATAGGAGGGATTTCAACTGGACCCTGAAATTCAGCAAACATAAATTGCTGTTAAGAGTCATGGGCCAGAAACAGTGTGCTGAGAGATCATGGAAGCCTTTCTTTTGATGACTGGTATGAAATGGTAGAACTTTCAAGCTATGATAACTTAAAACTAGTCCAGATCATGAAGACATCATGATTTACTTACAAACTCAAAACAGTATGGTCTATTGGTTAAAAATACTGAGGAAATTATAAAACCAGATTTATAGTCTTGGTACCATTTCCAAGTTGCTTCTTAGCCTTTCAAAAGTCATGGAATGATAGTGTTCTCAGAAGTGGAAGAAGCTTTAGAACTTTCCTTCAAAATGGCAAACCAATATGAAATCATTCCCAACTTTCCTATCATTTCCAAATACATAAAAATCCTGGATAAATTAGTTTTAAAAGTAAAACATGTTGCCAAGCTTGAAAGCAATAATGGAATTATCCAGAAACAAATAGAAATGTCACAGGTTATAGTAGTTATAACTACTTGAGAAGCTATGCACCTCTAGTTCCAAAGGAAAAACTCTGCTCCTATAGTTACCCATAATGGGCTTTACGCCTATATGTTAATTTGTACTTACATTGAGTTTGAAACTGCTTTGTACTAGCATCTATTGTGTGGCCTTATTTCTGCCTTTTATAGTCACACTGAAAGATTTAACTTTCTTATACAAAGGAATCCTTTAAAAAATATAAAAACATTTGTCTTGTTCAATTCAATTGCTACACTTAAAAAAAAAATTCTCCAACTTAAACTTATTTTCCATCCTTTCACTGTTCCTCGTGAGCGAAGGTCTCTCAACTAGGTCTCTGTCTTTTGCTTTCTTCCATTCCTCAGTGTTGTTTGTCATATTGGATACCCCAGGTAGAAGCCAGGGTTCCACGTGTGGTTGTGAATATTTCACGGCAGAGGAGGGTGGACTAACTCTCTCTTTGCTCTGGGTACCATACTGTAATTAATACAAAGAACAGCTGCATTTGGTTTTTTAGCTGTGTTGATTTGTTAACTCCTGCTAATTGAGTTTTCACCTAAAACCTGTTTTATCACAAGGCATTACTTACCATGTATCTCAAAGAGAGCAATGTTTCAAAGGTAAACACACACACACACACACACACACACATGCACACACACACACGGTGACTTTGGCAACAAAATTCATCCTTAAATCCCTTCTTCTATACTTACTAGCTCTGTGACCCCGATGAGGTACTCATTTTTTTTTTTGAGCCTCATCTGTTTTTAAAAAGTAAATGATGATTTCCTACAAAGATTAAGTTACTTAATCTAGGCAAAGTACCTACCACAATGTCAGTACACTTAAAGAAAGTATTTCTTGTGTTTTGAACAGGTAATTATTATTATAATTCTTTCTTGACTCAAATTAAAAACTTCTTCTAATTGAAGTAAAATCTGCTAGAGAATGTTTACTGTTTTAAGTTGTATTAGTAGTCATTCTTGTTGGTTTTTATCTTCTCATAATCATCTGTACACACACACACACATTTTATTTTGTAAACAGCCATGTAAACATGTACCTGCATCATTGAAAAAAATTATTGAGTGGCTCAGAGACTCATGGCACATCATAAAGAACTTATGCTTATGATCATTGAACTATTTTTAATCTCTTTAATCCCTGTGCCAAACTTCCTCATAGACTTGGTGCCCTTTTGAAATACAGAAAAAAGTTCTTTTATTTTATTATGAGAGAAAGAGTCCAGTTAAGTGAAACTAAGATTAAAACTTGAGTCTTAAGAAGGTGACTAGATTTATATTTCAGATCTGCCATGTAGTTTTACTTCATAATGTTAAACAAATGCTTAACTCAAGACTTAGTTAAGTATTCTGTAAAAGTGGAATAATAATATCTTTACTTCACAGTTTTCATGGGAATTGAAAGAGAGAATACGTGAAAAGTGCTCTGCACAGTGCCTGGCACATGGTAAGCACCCAATTAACTATTATAATTCTAGCAGTTCTTTCTAACCTCACCAATTTCTCCAGTATCATTTGTTTAAATCACTGTATAATTTGGATCTTATCAAAATAAAATATGCAGATTCCCATGCATAGATCATAAAAAACAATAACTAGGAGCAGTTGGCAAACGAATAATTTTGATGTGGCTGTACAAAACGTGGAAACACACTCACAATTAATGTTTTGCTTTCTTTCTTGATTCAGTATGTGATTTTCACACTGTTACAAGTCGAACCACAGCTTATATTTTTAAATATGGATTTGTGTTCATACCATTTCCTATCTCAGAGATATTTGGAAGGCAGGATCAATTCCTGTGAATTTACCCAATTGAACTCTGATACATCAAGATACCTATAAATTCAGAGCACTTTATTTTTCAGAAATCATGATACCTCCAAAGGAGGCAATTTTAGTGTGTCTTAAAAAAGTCTACGTTGAAAAGAGAAGATGTAAACTGTTTCTCATTCCTGGCCAATTGTTTTAGAGGCAAGAGTCACAAAAGGAGCTGGTTCTTGGTTCCTTTCAGAAGGTATGTGGAAGAAGATGAGAAGTGTTGTAAAACTCAGGGTTAACATTAATTGGAAAAAGAACTCACGGAATTGCATTTAGAAACTTGGCAACCTCAAAAATTTGAACTGTGCATTTTAGAGAGTCCTTTCTTAACAGTTCATACTGAATATAATGGATAAAATGAGTCCAAAAGAGGAAGAGATATCACCTACTTATAAAGAGAAATGAAAACTGTTTTCAGCTGTCATAAAATCCTTGTCAGATACATAGACTATAATTAACCTGATATATGTATATAAGAATTGTTATAAAAGGTGTGATTACACTGTGAATGAATTATGTTGTTTAGCTAGTCATGAAAACATCAAAATTAAATTTATAACATCACATGTATTATTCAGTGCTCTATGATTTATTTTCTAGGATTTACAAAATTTATACCTAAGAGTCAAGCAAAGATTATATTTTCTTGTTTCATAAAAATCCATCTCTTTAACATAAAAACTGTTTGGCACATGAAGAGAGAAAAGGAATGAAGACAGGAGAACAAACACAGGCTCTCTTTCGGTATGGAGTGGTTTCATAGCTACATTTTATAGAAAGGAAAACAAAAGAGGCTCCTGATAAGGTTCTTCATCATTAATCTCCGTCTCCTGCTGGTGCATAATCTATATGAACAGGGACAGGTTTGGGGGATTCGTGGCAAGTATGAGGTCACATTTCGCAAGGAAATAACTTTTCAGTGTATGTGTATGCCTTAATCTCCAGAAGAAAATAATTCTTTTTTATTAATTCTTATAACTGTTTTATGACCTTCACTGGCAAAATATTTAATTTAAATTTTTCAATATCTGTAAATGAGATGCCCAGCAAAAGAAATTCACAATAAAAGAGAAAGAATTTCATTTGGGTTTGCCTGACACAGACAAATTCTCCAATCCATTCTCTGTTCAGAAGGTAACGTGGCTCTTTTATAACATAAATGAGATGGTGTCTTGTGTTTAAAAGCTTCCGTTGACTGCTCATTAAATAATATTCAAACTTGCATAGGGCTTACATGGCCCTTGGTGATCTTGCTCCTGAATGATTTTCCAATCGCATCTTATTCCACTTTCCCCACATTCATTCATCTTCTTTGGTTCTTGGAACACTGCAAGACCTCACATCTTTTCTTCCTCTGCCTTCTCACACCCTGTTTCTTCTGTTGGATCATGGTATTGCCCACTCTTTACATGCCTGATTCATTTTCTATTTTCAAGTTTCAGATTACTACAAAATGTAACTTTCTCAAAAGGAGTTTCCTTGATGTGGCAAATATTATTTGTGCTCAACAATGTCTAGTCTTCTGGTCCTTATTATGCATATAAAAGATACTTGCCCACCTTCTTGCAGTTAGGCAGGGATAGGTAACCCATTATGGCCAATGACATGAGAGCAGAAATGGCAAATGTCACTTCAAGGCTGGAGCAGTGAAAACCACCCAGATGATTCTGCAGACTCACTTCCTTTTTGACAGTGAACTTGTTGAGATTGTGGAGCCTGAGGACCTAAGTGAATCACTGAGACACCACAAGAAGGACAGGTGTCCTGGAGGTTAGGCTAGACCACAGCTGATTTTGTGTAGATAAGAATAAACTGCTGTTTTGTTAAGTTACTGAGATTTGTAGTTATTAGCTATGTTGTTGTAACCATACACTGACTATATCATACAAATTTGGTTCACTCTATTGTTTGCTTTAATAGCACCTACCACAATTTTGATAAAATTAATTATGTATGTGATTTTCTTATGCAATGTCTGCTTTCTCCTCTAGACCAAGGGTTGGTAATCATTGTTGGCAAAGCGACAGATACTAAATATTTTAGGTTCTACAGGCCCTAAGGTCTCTGTTACAACTACTCAACTCTCACATTTTAGTACAAAAGCTGTCACAGATAATATATAAATGAATTAGTCTGTAGTCCAATAAAATTTTATTTAAAAAAAACAAGTAATGGGCCAGACATATTTGGCTTGTAGTCTGTAAATTTGCCAACCACAATACTAGACTATCAGATCCATGGATATAAGGAATATTTTTCATTTTTGATGTTATCTTTTTTACTTAGCAGTGCTGGGAACTTGGTAATCAATAAAATTTGCAAAAAAAAAAAAAATGAATGAATGAATGAATGAATCAGATATGTGAAGAGCAATCATTGCTAGATTAGGAAGTTTAAAATTTCTCTGTGTAGCCTGATAAACTATTCTATTGGATGGGACTATTAGATGAGAACTAGAGAATCTAATCCCAGATTCTAGGACTCCAGTCCATGGGTGGTACATAGTTACTGTGTCTATAAACATCTTTATTAAACCCTACAATCCTTTTAGCATAAGAGATAAATGGATAAATGTAGTAACTGTATTGAATAAGATAGAAGAAAATAGGATAAAATATACTTGGAATCCTAGAATATATTCAGTCCCTGACTAAATTTTTTAATATAGATTACTAAAGTACTGAAAACAAAAATGTATAAAACAAAAATGCTTTTACATAATTTATTATCTTCCCACCCAACTGTTTCTTATTCCTCTGGAAGGTATTGACATTTACCTCAACCATGCTATTAAGATCACATTAACTATGCCTAATTTACCATACATTAATTGAACATGTAAATTTATTAAGTATGTATTATGTGCAAGGTACTCTGATAAACTCACATGAAGAATCTCACCCAGTCCTTACAGAAATCCAACTAGGAAAAGTAATTTTTAATGTTTACATTTTAAACTAAGGAAATGGAGACTTATAGATACAAAGAGATTTATCTAATGCCCAGTAAATAGTGAAGCCAAGACTTGATCCTAATTCTGAGTGATTTTAAAATGATTTTTATGCCATAGTGCTTCACTAAACTTGTTTAAATAAATAATGATAACGATAATATTGATAAACAGAAAAGTGCTTCTTAAGCAAAAAAACAAAAAAACAAACAAAAAAAAACAAACCCCTACCCTAAATTTCTTGAAGCTAATGTGGGGACTTAAAAGATTCTTTCTAGGTGGCCTGATCAACTTGTAAATGTTTTCTTGTCTGACATATTAATCATAATTCCAGCAGATCAATCGGCTGTTCACATTTGATTTGGCACCACTGAAATGTAAGTACAAGTGACTGGGAAATTTCTAAAAATTTAACTACATTTCTCTATTTTCCAAGTGTGACAAATAAAGAGAAATATGGAAGGACAAATTTCATTATTACAATTTCTGAACAGAAATGGATACTATAGTCATCCCAACTCAACGTCTATTAATGTAGGGTGACTGCATAAAAGTGTTGAATGGAAAGAGATTTATTTGAGGATCAAAATTTTCTAAAAATTTAGCTTTTTATTTTTATAAGTATTTGTGAGAAAATATCTGTAGATTCAGTTGACTGCTAAAGGAAAATGTTTTAGCCATGCTAGCCTCCTACACCGCATGCGGTACCAAAAGGTCATAACCATTTTCTATATATTATTCATTCCAAATAAATCTGCTCATAATTAGTAATAATAAATAATAGTTTCATTTAAATTATATGCCATTCCTAATCTTTTCTGTTTTAAAAGCTTTGCAAGTTCATAGTATTGGGATTGTGCAGAACAAAGACATTAACAATATTCAAATATCTCTTAAGTTTTAGTTTATAGAAACTTCACTAAATGCAGTACCCTACTCTTTAAAATAAAACTTTTTCAAGATAGGAAGGATTCAAACTCTCATTTAGTAAATGTTTCAACGAAGCAGATTTTGGAGTGCTTTATTTCTGTTTTTAGAGTATAAAAGCTGCCAAAATTAAAATAGAGTCACTAGTGTTAAGAAAATCATGACAAATATGGCAGGGAAGGTCATGAAGAGAGGGTTCTCATGTTTCCACGTATGATAACAAAAACTGTTATAAAATATCATAAAAACCACAACCTTGTACGACAGCCACAATACCTTACATAAAAAAATCCTTTTGCAAAGATACCTGCCCAACAATTTCCTGTGCAATCTCAGACTGGCATCATCATTGTTATTGATCTTTGTAGCCATGGATAATTATTTAAAAACAATTATGTAATACTCTTCATTTTTTCTTTAAAACCTTTGTCTTTCTTTATCTCCCTAAATACATAGTTTACTATGGTAGGCATTTTTCCGTTACAATGCTCTATTCCCATGTAAACATGTTTTCTTTTAGAGAGCCTCTCTCTGTTATTTAGGTTGACATATATGGTGTTAGTAGTGGGATCTAAAATAGATGACTGTTGAGAAAAATCAGTGATTCTTGGAACCAGTGTGCAGTACTTGAACTCTTTGAGCTCTTTGATTCTACAGCTTGCCTTTTCTGCCCTGGTGAGTCTTTTCTCAGTCTGAACCTCCCTCCTTTTGGCAGAGGCTTTTTGACTTTATCTTGGATCTGGTTTGGATAAGGCCACCTTAAATAAGGGCCCTATACCCCTCTTGGGATGACAAAATATTTTTTGTCATTTTGGTAAGGTCTTTCTGGTATAAAGGCACATGTCTTTCTCAACTGAGTACTCGTGGTTTGTACAAAATTCACCATTATGTCTGTGAGGCCTGTCTTCTCTGTTTTGCATGCCTAGTTTAATATTTCATTTGATCTTAATTCCTATATTAAAAAATTTTTAAACACTCTTATCTTGGTTTATTTTAATTTTGTTTGACTCTTTTCCCTTACTTGTTTCTAAAAAGTCTTCCAAAACCAAAAATAAACATTCTGAATGGTGGGTGCAAAATGGTTAATTAAAAGTCATTAGGGCAGTTGCCACCATTTAACATACCACTCCAAACCCCTTACATAACCTGAGAGGTTTTATAAAATTTTCTTTGCTCTCAAAAAATTAATAAAAGCCAAAATGAAATTCTCAAACATTAAGATGTGCCAAGATTTCTGGGATTCCCACTGGCTACATATCATGGATTGTTATTGTACACATTTTTAAACTGATGGACAAATTATATTAAAACAATTCAGAGATCAAGTGGTCATTATTAAAAACCCTACAACTATAAAGTTAACATATAGTCTTCTAAGTTCTCTATCTCTATATTTGTTTCTGCTTACTTTAAATCTGTCAACTTTTATCTGTTCAGGTAAACTAACTGCTTATTATATTCTAGTCAAGATTAATAAAAAGGCTTTACAAATTATAACAGGTCCATGATAACAATCTAGACACCATTTATAAGTATACATTTTAAATTTTGTATACGTTACTTGCTAAATTTTGTTACAAAAGTACAACTCCTAACAAAACAATGTTGGCCTAACACTTTTATAACAAAAGACCATAAAACAGACAAAATAAAACTTAATAACAGACTCCAGGTAGAGTTAGCCTGAGAGCAACTCCCTTCTAACCTTCCTTGTTATTCAAATATGATTAACTCCTAGTCACCAGTCACTTCCTGTAATGTGAGACAAGACCAATAACCAGGACAAGCCTATCATCATACCAAGAGACATCAAAATCTAACTACAAAATGATTGATCGGTGATACCTGCAGAGAAATATCTTGATTAAAAGGGGAAGTGTAAAAGTTGTCAAATAAAAATAGAGTCACTAATGTTAAGAAAACCCTGAGAAATAGAGCCAGAGAGAGTTCTCATGTTTGTATGCGTGGTAACAGAAACTATCACATAACGCTGCAAAACTCAGAACTTTGCACAAAGGTCATTGCAACTTTACACAAAAAATACCTCTGAAGGGACATCTGCCCAACAACTGCCTGTCCAACCTCAGGCTAGTGTCACCCTTGTTATTGATCTTTGTAGCCATGGATAATTGTGTCAAAACAATCACGTAATCCTCTTCATTTTTTCTTTAAAAATCTTTATCTTCCTTTACCTCCCTAAATACATTGTTTACTATGACATGTGTATTCCCATTACACATCTTTTCTTTTAGAGAGCCTCTCTCTGTTTGTTATTTAGGTTGACAAGGGTAAATAAATGACTGTAAGCTATGCATTTAAATTTTTTTTATTTTGTCTACCAAAAAAAATCTTAATTGAATTTCTAACATTGACTGTGCCATCTATATATGCATATATATATGTAAATAAATTATAGAAAAGAGAGCTAGACCTGTCACAAATATTCAGAAAAAAAATATTATATGGTTACAGTGAAAATAAGAATGTACAAAATCATTGTGGTTCTCCATCTCAAAGGATCTCATGTGGTCAACTCTTGAGATCTTTTCATTTGATAGGTGAAGCTCAGAGAGATTAAAGAGAGAGAATGAACAGGGTCACTATTAGGAAATTATGCAAAGGAATCACACTGAATTGAATTGAATTCTAGACTCTATTACTACCTGGGCAAATTGCTTAAAGTCTTCTGTGCCTTTTTCTATAAATGGAGCTAGTGAGTCTTACATATAAGCTATTTTTAGGATGGAATATTAGGGTTACATATGCATAGTGACATGTTGAAATAAGTCTTGGATAAAAGACCCAGCACAGGACCTGCAGTCCAGCATGTGCTCAGCAGATAACTATTTTTATTATATTATCATTGTCATCATCATCATCCTCATTAATGTATTGCTATTGCTCACACAGCTAATTACTGAAATAGAAATGAACAGAAGGCTAGTTATTTGACTCCTAGTGCTTTTTGATATACCTTACATTAATAAAAGTTTCAGATTACATGAAATGATATGGCAAAAACAAAACTGATGGGAGGAGATGCAATCAATCCTTAAAGGATAGGTAGGCCTGAAAATGAAGACTGAAGGCATTCCAGCAGGTGGGGAGGAATGAGGTGGGGAGCTGTAATAGAATCAAATGCTCAGAAACCAAAGAAGCATGGTGTTTATAGATGATAAGTTTTTCTGCCTGACTGGGAAATTGTTGACCACAGAAGGCAGAAAAGTTTATTATGTTGGAACTTGTTATTCAGGGACTTTTGGATATAATACGTAAAAAATAGCAAAGCATCTTCCTTCCTTCCTTAATTAGCTTTGCTAATTAATAGCAAAGCTCTTAATTATGGAAGTGACATGATGGTATTACTCTAAAATTAGTCTGTACGTGTGCAATAATATACTTAGAATATGGTGTAAGGAGGCAGCGAAAACTACTAACAGATCCTTGTGATAAAGGGGTTGTTAAGAGTTACAAACATAATATTGCTCTACTTTTGGATATTTCTAGCACATTGATGGTTAAGGAAAAAAAATAAGGAAAATATTTTTTTTCCTTGAGACGTTGTTAGCTCTTTGCAAAAAGGAAACTAGCCCAGGACCTAAAAGCATACTTTTTCCCAGTTACATGAATGAAACCTCAAGTTTTAGGAAGGGTTCAAAAAACAGCTCCAAGTCAGGTTCAAAGATAAACTAGGCGTCATGCCCTTTTGAGAGCAATCCGCCCATGGAGGATTATTGGACATCTTGGTCGGGACTGAATTTGAACCAGGTTCCAAGGATGAAAGCCCACAGACTAATCTGCTGAGCTACCAAGCCCACTGCTGTGCTGGTTTATAGAAATCCTATTAACTGAGAGATTGAAGGGAAGGAAGATAAGATAGCAAGGTGTTGGAAATCAAGCTTCAGTAGTTTCAACAGAAAAGGTACTTTTGAACTATGCTATTGTACACAGATAGGAATTAAATGCCACACACATACTAAATGCACATACACCTTTAGTATGTGTATATGCATGTGTAACTATATATATAAAACTGCACATTTTTCAAAGCATCTATTTTGCATTCACTTCATTGTACATAAAAATGTTCAATGTATTTAACATAGAAATATATATAACATAGGACTGGTGGTGTTAATGTTGAAAATCCATTTTCCTATTCTAGACTCCTAAGCCCACAATATAACCAAATAGTCCTCTATCTTGTGATACCAGTCATATTCAACAGTGTCAGGATCTATCATAATAATGATTCTTAATTCTGTCATTACCAACATTTATTTCTCTTCTGGTTATGAGAATAGCTACCACAAACAGTATTTGCTGGAGATAATTTCAGTACAACTAGAATGTACCAAGAGAGCTGCTTTAATTGCCAATTCATAAAATCTTAGATTAGATTTGCAAATAAACTAGGGAACTAAAATCATCAAAAAATTTACCATACCTTTCAGGATATTGCTGGGCCAAACTGAGGATGCTATTGGGTTTTGTTATCATATCCAGAAGGTAAAAGTGTTGGATTAGATTTAGTGATCCGTAGCATTCTTTACTATTCCAGATAATCTAAGAATCTATGATATTAAAATTATGTGTGAATGAGAAATAAATAAATAAATTGCAAAAATTAAGGAGTTTAAAGCTTCCAAAGAGAGCAGAAAGAACATAAAAGCCAAGTGTCAGAAAGTTGGAACTAGAGTATCAATTCTGCCTCTGAGGAGTTAAGGTGGTGAGGATGGGTGGGTGGGGAAAGTGCTGAGAAAAGGACTGGACATCTCTGAGCTTTTGTCACCTCATTTACATCTGATAAGACCAGATGATATCTGGATGCCTTTCTAGCATTAAAATGTACTGTTTAAATTATTTCTCTGAATTGTTAGGTTCTACATATACAGTTCTTCATGAAATTGGGTTAGAATTCTGGTCACTGGATGACATTGGACAGGACATCTTTTCTGATCTCCAGTTTCTTTATCTGTAACAAAAACACCCTCGTACCTAATACACACATGGATGTGCTGTAGAGGGCCTATGAAGTAAGGGATATGAATGTGTTTCCTCTCCCACAAGGCATATAAATGATAAATGAAGATAAAATAATCATTACAAATTAAGTTGATTATTAACAAATGGCTGTAGGAATATTAAGCTGATAGCACATCTTCAAAACTTCATTTAATTTAAAGGAGAACTATTTAGGATAAATGCAGTTCACTTGCTCCCTCTAATTTTGAAGTAATTTTATTTTCAGTATGACATAAATTAAAAATTTGTGGCAGGAAGATTTCCGTTGCTGTAAAGAAAAAGTTCTTAGAAATGGTTTGATTTTGGAGTTATTTGATTGAAGGCAAACTGATTCTATCAATTTTTAGGCAAAAATAATGATAATACAAAATAAATTTAAAAAAAGAATAGCAAAAGTTATTTCATTTCTAAACTATGGCCATACTTAAGCGTGAAAACATTTGAAATTTACTTTGAGTTGTTACTGTAATCTTAAATGTATAATAAAAGTTATGGTTTGTGTAGTGTTGTTGAGAATATTTTTTTTCTGTACATTTTCACACTCAGTTATGCTAAGAATCATAGGCAAGCAACAATGGGACACACGGCCATTTGGCAAATGATCAAGGTATAATCATAAGAAATTGGACTTTAACCACTATAAAATTATAAGTATGTAACATACATATATCCTTCCTTCTGGGTATGTACAGTCTTTAAAGAACAGAAGAGAAACGCTCAATTAGGAATAGAAAAATGAAACCAAACCAGGCTCAGGCTGGATACACTATCTTAAGCTCTTATAACTCTGTCTAAAGGGCATGCAGGAGGGCTAATTCATTATTTTCCAAGTGGAGAGATCATCATTGGTTTTAGTCACTATATTAAGGTAGACTTGAACACCATTTACCCTTGAATCTTAAAGCTAGTGCTGTGGCTGCTAACCCATCAATCAGAAGAACCTTTCTGGACTCCATCTTCATAGCATATAATGCCCATGTTGCTTTGAATCTCAGTGCTGCTGAGCTATATCACTCAAAGTTGTTCCTGAGTTAGCATCTTGAGCTTTTCTTGTTATACAAGAGGGGCTGTGCTTCACAGGGCTCTGTCTTCTCTTAACCTCTTATTTTTAAGAACAGGATTTCACATTTGAAGAAAAATGATACTCACACATTCCCAAATATTTTCATTGGGTCATTTATCATCAAGGACACTCAGCTACTACCTTTGGAGATTCCTGGAGATTCACGGTCCAGGATGGAAACTTCTGGATTAACAGACAGCAATACTTTACATTTCTGAATGATACTGATATAGCTTAATCTACTCAGTTTAGGAATCTGCACGATAGAGGTGAACTTTCTGACAGGCCATTTTTAATGTTTCCACCATATAACATTTCACAAAGTCTTCTATAGAACACTTTTTATACCACAAGATGCTATGAAGCTAAAAACGAAAAAAAAATTCTTTATTCAAATATAAAAGCAAAAAAAAAAAAAATACCATATTTCCTTCTCCCAAGATCTCAGTGTATATATTAAAGGTACTCTCAGTTTTTCAGTAAAGAAACCTACTCTCTGTTTTGAGTAAAAAACATTTTTTTCTTCACTCTCACCTGAAAACAATCAACACAGAAGACTTTTGTGACCAAACCTGTGGGTTTTTTCCCACACACACCAATAAGCAATCATTTCTGCAGCAAACACCAGCTGGATATCCTCCAATTCAATTCAATTCTGACACTACCTACTTGGAGATAGTGTCAGATCCCAAAGATTGAGGGCTCAGTCCCACAAGGGTGCCCCCTACTTCTGATGCCAATTGCAAGCCTGTACTTCTGACTGACTGGTTATAGCTCCTTAGGTTCAATGAATTTGCTAGAGCGGCTCCCAGAACACAGGGAAACACTTAGGTTATTATTAAAAATATATTAATAAAAGATACAGATGAAAAGATACATAGGGCAAAGCATGGGGGAAGGGGCACAGAGCTTCCATGCCCTCTCTAGGTGCAGCACCCTCTGGGAACTTGCACGTGTTCAGTTATCTGGAAGCTTCTTGAACCCTGTCCTTTTGAGTTTTTATGGAGGCCTCCTTATATAGGCATGATTGATTAAGCCATTGGCCATTGGTGATCAATTCAACCTTCAGCCTCTCTCCCCTTCCTGGAGGTTGGTAGCTGAGGCTGAAAGTCCCAACTGCCTAAGCATGCCTTGATCTTTCCCGTGACCAAATCCCATCCTGAAGCTATCTATGAGCCCCCAGCCACCAGTTATTTCATTAGCATATAGAAGACATCATTTTAAAGATTCCAAGGGTTTTTAGGAATTGTATACCAGGGAACAGGAACAAAGACCAAATATATATTTCACAATGTAATATTTCCTTGGTCTTTGAACACAGATCCCTTATATCAAAGGGATATATAACTCAAAAGATATTGCCACATTATTAGAATCCCATTCAGTTATTAATAATGAGTCCTATCCATCATACTGTATACAAATGTCCCCTAGGGTGGGGCCACTCAGGTTTGTAGGCTTCCATTTGATCTTGTCAGGTTCTAAAAGTTGTAGTGTTCTCAGCAAATATATAGCTTCACCCTTTCAGGCATCTGGTATAATTGAACTAAGAGACAATACAATATTTTTCTCTGAGCCACTTTTGAGGTGTTAATATAATATTGGATTTCTCTCAACTCATGACCAATTTATTCATTTCTTTACCCTCAGCCACTATTCCCCCTTCTCTCCATTAATACCCAAACTTTTTCACCTTTGGAAGGGACATTAGAATTGGCCACTTGTGCAGGTCTATTGCAGGCAGCAATACTAGTCTAACAAGCACCTCCCCTTCAGTCTAGTCTCATTCAGATAGGATAAGTTTACATGAGTGCAGAACTAGCAGGCTATTTTTACCACCAGGCCATATCTTAGCCCCAATTTTGCCAGATGGGGTGAAGGCACAAGCCACCTTTAGGAATTCTGACATAAGGTTTAAAAATATACTTGCATTTTTTTGGAATCATTCCTGTTTCTAGCACTTGTCATTGCAGCCCTGGTCCTAGGACCACTGTCAGGTAGAAAGAAAAATTCTCTTTTGAGGTGATTTGGAGAAGGAAAAAATTATAGTCATTATACCAGGTCATTCCTCTCTTGGCAAGAATGTCATAGTTACATCAGCATCTTCCCTAACCCCTCTTCCCAAGATCAACCAGAAAAGTAGAGGAATATCTAATGAGGCATTCCTTTAGTCACACTCATGTTGAATGTGAGCACATGCTCATGAAGGTGTATACACCAGCCCTTCAAGCTTTTATCTCTTCCTGTTTTAGACAACTGTGTACTCCCCAACTCATTTAAACATATGAGCCTGCTCTGTTATAAAGTCTCTAAAGTTTCCCATAACACCACTGTGCAATTAGAGTTTAAGGAAGACCTAGAAAAACATTGCTCAGAAAGAGACAGTATAGTTATCATTTGGCATTACAGTTCTGCTAATACTTTCTTATTCAGTGGGAAATGCCACCTTTGTGCAGTAGTTATCTTTACATTAATCCTTACTAAATCTCTCCTCTACTCCCAGATTGGACCATTCCTAGTCACCTGTTGCTCATGACATAATAAACTCCTAACATGTTATAAAATGTCTCATGTCTGATGCCAATTTATCTTTCTTACTTATTCCCCATATATTTCCTTCTATTGATACATTGTCTAGCAAAATGATCTACCTGCCACCTATTGAACACAAAATGCACTTAGTGCCTACCATTCTTTCTTCATAGAAATCCCTATTCTTCCATATTTTTCATTGATAGAATTGTACACATTATTCTAGATATAATTGAAATGTCATACCTCTATGAAGATTTATATTGTTACCCTTCTTAGGATCTCTTTTTCTATACTATGATCTAATATCTCCTTGAAAGTACTACACTATCTTTATGTAGTACTTTCAAAACAGTATCAAAAAGATCTGTTTAAATGTCCCTTTGCAAGTAAATCTAATCCAGTGTGCTAGAAGTCAGATTAGTAAATCCTTCTCGGTGGGGAGTCATTGACTGGGAAGGGGCATAAAGGGGCATTCTGGAAAACTCTTTTTTGACACATGTGGTGGTTACAGGGATGTATGCATGGGAAAAAATTCATCAAGTCATAAATTTAAAATTTTATCACCAAATTTATTGTTATTTATGGTATACCAAAATGGAAAGCTTAAAAAAATAATATGATCTCCAACCAATTTCTGAATCACATGAGGAGAATGATTTTTATTCACCTTTTTATTGCCAAAGTACATCACTATGCCCAGCACAACAGGGGCATACAAATTTGGAGAATGAGTCATTGAATGAATACATAAACAGCCCCTTTTTTCTGGGTATAGCCTTAGCTTGACAAGAAAGGAACACATTTAAGAGAGGCAGACTGTTTAATTGGCTAGATTTTGAGCAATCATAAGAAAGAGATGATGGCATGTAGCTAGTAACTTTGCAGATGAGAAGAGAATGTGCAGACTGATTAGAAATTCTGAATAGAGCTTTAGTGTTTGGCAACATTTCAGTAATGTAGTTCACTGAACAGCTCAGCAAATACCTGTACCCCATATGTCTTCTATTTTACCTCACAATTAAGACATTTCCCTAAAGGCTGATAAACAATGAGTATATCCCTGAAGAACAATAAATATATTAAATTGACTCAAATATTATTACTTAACATTAAATGCCACCTGCACATAACTTATAACTAGCATTAATTATTTGCCTTTGTGAATCCTATGTTTAAAAATAAAAGTTACAATGTTAGAAGAGACAGAAAAGAGAAAAATTCAAGCATCATATTAGTTAATATCTCCTTTTCACTGAAATACTTATGAAATGCCTATTATGAGTCAGGAACGATGCTGGATTCTAGGGAAAAATGGAGTAGAAGACAAGATATTTGCTTTCATTGAGCTTATAGTCTGGCAAAACAATAAGAAGTAGAAATAGCTTTCATTTGTGTGGTTTTCTTTGTGCTAACCATTTTATATGCATCTATTTAATTCTCATATCAGTTGGAAGAGACAGATACCACTCCCATCCCCATATTATAAATGAGCAAGAGGCTCAAAGCTCATTCAGCTAATAAAAGTTCAGTTATATGATTTTCCCACTTAAAGTTTTTAATTTTAAGAGAGCAGGAAATAGATCTTGTACTTACGTGTGTCTTCCTTAGCATCCAGTGCCTTGCTGGGAACACAGTATGGTGTAACTATCGATTGACATGATGGGAGTTGACCTACAATTCTTTTCCTCTTCTTTAGAAGCAGGAAACTGGGGAATATTTCTTTCTTGTGTAAGAGATATGCAGCCATCTCAAACTGTGTGTTTATTCTATCATTGTATAACTTGCCACCGTACACTAAAATAGTTGGTATACAGCATGGCTTAGGCCAACTCAACCAAATTCATTAACTGTCTATGTAGTGGGACTGTCCATACCCCACCCATGTCCCTGAAGATCCAGCTTACCATTTCATACACTCAACCATTAGTCTCTTTGTGCTTTTCTTCCAACAGCTTGTACCATTAGCACAGAAAGCCAGCAGTACCTGGCAGCTTACAGGGCCCCACCAACCCTTACCCAATGACTGGTTGCTACGGAAAATGAAAGGTCAGCTCCCTTTCCTCAAGGTAGAACCAACTCTCAGGTGTAATTTACTCTCCAGCACTTCCCATAAAAACAGGTCAAGGCTAGGACTTTATCTGAAATTACTCCCTTGCTGAGGCTTCTCCCTTCCCGGTCCTGGTCCTGCTTCCCCACTCCCTGACTGATTTCTACTAGAGTTACCTCCTCAATAAATGATTCACACATGAAGCTTCATCTCAGTCTCTGCGTTAAGGAAACCAACTGCAGGTAATTTATTTTGTAGTAGCTTAGGAGAATATCAGTTAGGGTTCTCCATAGAAACAGATCCAATACTGTGTGTGTATATGCAGTGGGGTAGGGGAGGAGGGGAGAGAGAGAGAGATTTATTTCAAGGTATTGGCTCACACAATTGTGGGGCCAGCAAGTCTGAAATCCGTAAGACAGCCTGGCAGCCTGGAAATTCGGGCAAGAGTTGATGTTGTTTTGAGTATGAATTTCACAGGGCAAGCCAGCAAAATGGAAATGCAGGCAGGATTTCTATGTTATAATTTTGAGGAAGAATTCCTCCTTCTCTAGGCAACCCTAGTTTCTGCTCTGAAGACCCTCAGCTGATTTCGATGAGGTGCCCAACATTATAGAGGTAATCTGCTTTGCTTAAAGTAAAATGATTGCAAACGTTCAATCACATCTAAAAATACCCCCACAGCAACATTGCAATTAGTGTTTGACCACATAATTAGGCACCGAGGCCTAGCCAAGTTGACAGATGAAATTAACCATTCCAGGGAGGAATGCTGGGAATGGTAGAACAAATCCTATCCTGAGGTGAAGGACACCATCCGCAAGAACTCTGGGGCAACCTACAGTTTTGTACTGTGTCTCAGCTTTCTTCTCTCTGTGGGATGGTCCTAAGAGCACCTGAAGGTGAATGAAGTAAAGAGCAGTTCTATTCTTATGCCTCAGCCCTTCTGAAGTATTAGGCTAAACCACTAAAGATTCAAAAGTCCAGGTAGAAGTTGAAAGGCCCATTTGATGAGACTTATTATGACAGCCAGAGAACAAGCCACTTCATGCTCCCTTGTTACACACTTTTATAATACCATGAACCTCTCCTTCATTGTGCAATTATTAATTATACAGCAACTGGGCTCATTTTTTAATTAACTTTCTCACAACTCAATTAGAATATAAGTTCCATGAGGTGAAGGGCTGATTCTATTTTATCATTGTACCCCCAAACCCAGCGACATGCCTGAAATGATGGATGTTTATTGAATAAGGGCTAATGACATTAAGTTATTAATATAAATATATAATTGATATAGTAATCATGTTACATTTTGTATATATGTATGTATTATGTATGTTGTATACATGCTATGTGTTAATTTTAATAAATATCACTTTATGTATGGATTTATATATTTGATTTGTATATAAATTACATCAGTTACATATAAATGTAATTACATATAATTAGTATAAGGCACATATACAGACACACACTCAAATAATTTCTTACTTTGATAGATAAATGAAAAAAAGACTTGAGAATGACCTAGAGGAATGTGCTTATACTTTATGTTTTTTTTATGTTTTTACATATATGATTCTCTTGTCACGGGGAAAATACCTTTCAGTTTGTCATACAATGAGATTCTCCTACTCTTTCTGCAAATGATGAGGTAACACTCAGTTCTTGAAATCACCTTTGATGGAAAATATATCAGTATCAGTTCACTGTTCCTAACTCCAACCAGGAAAAAAAAAAGACACTCAGACAAAGGGACCTGAGCAGCAGAAAATAATTGGACTCTCTAAATTGTACCATTCTCAAGAGGAATTACTGGCACTCACTGCTTCTTCCCCAGCCCATGCTGTGCATCCCTTGGAATCGCTACAGAAGCATTTTATTGCTCATTAAATATTTTTTAATGTGAATCTGCTCTTGGCATTTCTACTTTATAGTTTTTCTCACAAACCTTCCTGTGTTTCATACCTCCTTCCCCACTATGCGTAATTTAAAAGAAATTATGTAAGCTTATTTCTCTGATTAAGAAAGCCTAATGCACAAACACACAAAGGATATGACCAGTGTAGCTCAAGTAGCTAATGAATCTGGCAGTTTTAAGTTCATTCCCAATAAAAATGGAGCCTACAAATCACTGTAAAAAATGTGTTTTGTACCTCAAGAGCCATAATTGTCACACATTTACAATCCATAACCAGTGACTGCAGGGTGCTTACTCTAGTTAATCCTCCATAGAATAGTGGATATTGATGCTGTGGAGAAGGGGCACAACAAAATCATCTGTCACTTGAAATACTCATTTGGGAAGCCGCCCACACCAATAAAATTCTGAAATGCAGCAATGGGAAGCCTGAATGCGTTCTTCCCCCTTAAGCTGTAAGTGGTGAGAAAGGTGAAGGTTTGAGATGCCCCTGGACCTTGACTAGCACTGCTCAGCTCTGATTTACTGGCCTCAAAACAGTAAAGATAAAATATGCTGTTAGATTGTCAAAAACGTTATGTACCAAGCCTTCACTGTAATTGCAGGGACCTGAAGACACAGCACCTAAAGATGTATGAGTTCTAAGAAGCTTCCATGTCTTGACTGATTTGGTTAAAGCACAACTGGTTTATGATAAAAAATAGCCAGGCAAGTTAGCCTCACTAATGACCCTTAATGAACATGTTTAATTTACTCACAATTCTTTCAGTAAGCCAGAGCACTTACATGATTGCTACGTAAAAATGATTTCCAAATCTTAAAAGTTATATTTGTATGCAATGCAGTATTGTTAACTAGTCCTTAGATCTCCAGAACTTACTCATTTTCTAACTGAAATTCGGTAGTCTTTGATCAACAACTGCTCATTTTCCCCAATCCCAGTCCCCAGCAACCACTATTCTACCGTCTGCTTCTTTGAATTCAACATTTTAGATTCCACCTATTAGTGAGATGAGGGGATATCAACATGTTTAGGCCATCCCTCAGGTCTCTAGCAAATGGCCAGTGGCCATACCAACACAATTCAATCTTTGCTGCTGTTATTATTATTATTATTATTTTGAGACAGCCTTGCTCTGTTGCCGGGGCTAGGCTAGAGTGCTGTAGTGTCAGCCTAGCTCATAGTAACTTCTAACTCCTGGGCTCAAGCGATCTTCCTGCCTCAGCCTCCCAGGTAGCTGGGACTACAAGCATGCACAACCATATCTGGCTAATTTTTTCTATTTTTTTAGTAGAGATGGGGTCTCACTCTTGCTCAGGCAGTTCTCAAACTCCTGACCTCAAGCAATCCTACCGCCTCAGCCTCCCAGAGTGCTAGGATTACAAGCCTGAGCCACCCCACCGGGGGCGCCCAGCCACAATTGAATCTTTGGAATTCCAGGTTCCTCCTCCAGTAATCACGGGTATTTGAAAAGGGGTCTTGGTCTTGGTCTGATTTCAAATGTTAGCATTTTTTGTTTGTTTTAAAGAATATTAATGAGATTAGAAAAAGCTTACTTTTATCCAATCTAACCCTTTTGCAAGGCAAGGAAATTTCTCAGAATGATTTGAAGACAAGTGAAATGTATTAGGTGAAACTTGGATGATCTTGGCCATCTGTTTTTCTGCCCCTGAGAGCCGAGTTTCCAGAAGTCACTCAGTCATTTAAACATAGGCACTTATATATAAAAAAACTTCAATAAAATCAGCTGTCTTTCGTTTGCCCTTTCCATAACATACAATCTTAACATCTTCTTTCCTTTTTTCTCTGTCTCCTGCCATCATCCATTCCTCACAATAGCCACTCCTTATATTTGTTTCTTTGTATAAAATCTTTGCAGTTTGTGATGCAAAATAATGATCCCTCGCTTCCTGGGTTTGCAATTTTAACCATACAAGCTTTTTAAGTTCAAGAAGCAGAATCAAAATGCATTTTTATTCTATATTATAATAAATGTGAATATCAAAAGATTCTCCTACAGTTGTGTGACTGCTGGCATTTGTAAAAAGCCAGAGAATCTTGGAATTGGAAGAAGTAGAAATGTATTTAGTGCTTTATTTGACTCTTGTTGCAGAGGGAGAGAGGGAAAAATCAAATGACAAGCTGTATTGCGAAGTTTTATGATTTTTTTTAAAATATATATTTTTCCAGCATTGAGATTAATTACAATGCTTGTTTCATAACACAAATAATCCTCTTCTAGTTATTTATTGTTTATTTTTAATAACATAAAAAAACCACATCTACTATGAATGCTAGAACCTTGAGAATAACTCAATTGAATTCATAATTCTAGGACTTATATACATTGTTGAAAGTAACAGTAATTTATTTTTACTGTCATATAGTTTTTAATTATTACATTTATATTTTTACAAACAAAATTTTAATTCATGAATTAAGTCAGTTGTTTCTAGTTGACTGAGAGAATATCACTAAAAGATAGTGTAGTACATTTTTTAAGGTTTCAGTCCTTTTTAGAAGAACTCTGTAAAACTAATGAAGTTGAAAATGTGTTGCTTCAACCTTCTTTTGTGCTCTGAGGCAGCCCAGTTTGCTGAGTGGTGAACTTGCTGGGGCTCATAACTAATGAAGATGTTGACAATCCTCCAAGATTCACATTCTTAGAAATAGTTGAATTGCACCCCTTTTCTGAAGCCTTGCCCTTTGTAGAGACAGGCTGTGTATCCTCTACGTATAAACATACTTTATTTAAGTAAACATGGGTGTGTTGGGCATAAAGTCTTTCCAGTCTTAGATCAATAGTTTTGTCAGAGGTAACATTATGGCTTCCATTTTTATGGTGTTTTCCTGGTTGGGTAACTATTTTTTGGCCTGTAGACTCATGAGGAGGAAAAAAAACGATATCCAGAGGTGAGAATTTCATTGCAGGGACACACTATTCTACCTTCATCCTGGATGTTTCACCTTCACTGAATTTGAAGAGTTATATTGTAATATTCCTCTTACTCCAGATACCATGACACTTGGGAACATTTAATGTTTATTTATTGTCTAGTATCATATAATAGCTTATTTCCTTTTCTTTTTTTTTTTTTTTACCTATAAGCCAGATGTAACATTTTATTGTATTTGTTTAATACCATCCTACTTTTATTTATTTCATTTAAAAATGTTTACTTTAAAATACTAAGGAGGTACAAATGTTTTTGTTACATGATACCTTGTATAATACTTAAGTTGGTGCTTTTAGTGCGTCCGTCACCATAATAGTGTTCATTGTACCTGATGGTTTTTACCTCTCATCCCCTCCCACCCTTCCCCCTTCTTAGTTTCCAATGTTCTTTTTTTTTTTTTTCTTGTTAGATACAGTATGTCCTCATAATGTATACATTATTTATTGTACAATGATATGAAATAATATGGGAAATATTCATGATAAATTATTAAGTGAACAGTGCAAGTTAAAAACAATAGTTTCATATTTTTTCCCCACCCCCCCTTTCCCGAGTCAGCACCTTCAAGTGTTACCACTCCCGAAACGGTGTGGGAACGACACCAATTGGACATCAGACTGAGGTGGGGGGTGGGGGAGGGAATGGGGGTATGCCTACACAATGAGTGTATTTCCTTTTCTTAAAGAAAAAAATAACTGATATTCATGGAGCACTTACTATATGTGAAGCATCATGGTATTTTATAGGTATACCTTCATACATTTTTATGAGGTAGATGTCATTGTTGTTATTACCATTATTACCATTTTACAGATGAGGAAAGTTTTGCAAGTTCACATGTGAGCTCCCAAAATCGGTCTTTAATCAAGGCTAGCTATCATAACAATTGTGATTTAGTCACCTTTAACAGCCTTTTTCCTCTTCTTTACCCTGTATCCCTACTAATTATCTGTTAACTTTGAGCTAGTGATTTGCAAGTTCATTACCCTTATATAAAATGGAGATAATTATACCTTCAAAGATATATAGAGACATGAAAAGTTGTCAATGAAATATTTTTGAAATAGTATGTGCAATACAATCTTATTTATGTAAAAGCAAAATCAAGAGGTATTGATTTATATACCTGAAAAAATATGTAATAAACATTGCAAAGGGAGTTTATACCATAGAAAATAAGAAGGGAGTAAGATTAGTATGAGATTAAAGGGAAATTCTTTTTTTAATAATAAAAACTTAAAAAAATTTAAATATATGCATATTTTCTTTTTCCTTATCTTTAAACAAATGAAATATAAAATATGGAGATCTGCCACAGGTTTCTGAGTAATTTAATAACATAAAAATAAATTAAAATGGTGACAATCAAAATTGGCATTTGCTAATGCTCTTCCAAATTCACCCCACCTCACATCTCATAAAAATTTAGAAAATAACTTATCAATGAAAGGAATAACAGAATTGAAAAATAAGAATGTAAAATTAGTGAATAAGAAATTTGGGGGAGTTTCTGAAAGACAGAGAGCAGAACTGGTCATATTTACTACAAAATGACCAGAAACAACTATGACCCAAAGTACACAAAGGAAAAGATTTGTGTCAAGGTGAAGTAAATGCTGAAGAGAACCAGGCTCAGTGAGAGAATCTTAAGGGGGAGGCAATCATTCAGCAAACATAAAAGTAACCAATCACATAGCTACCAGCATCAGAGTTTTCACATGTGGCCCTGAGTATAAAATAGTGAAGATTTGCACTGGAGTGGAAGAAGCAAGTCAGGGTCTTACATAATAATGAACTCAGCAGGATCAGGGATCCATATCCAGCTAGAAACACCAAAATTATCTCTTCTAGAAGTTCTCCTTTGAGCATGACTTTGATAAAAGAAAATATTCTCACATATAAGGTGAATAGAAAACTGAAGATTCTCAAATATTTAAGAAAAAACAATACCATCAAGTAGAAGTATAAAAATCTACAAATGGAAAGGTTACTACCAAAAATTATATTAATTATAAAAAGAATAATTGATATAATCAGAGGGGCTTAAGAGTCAGAGGGACTTCTTCAAGAGAAAAATAGTACCTCATTGGTAATCACATATTCTCAAAGTGGGGTTAAAAACAAGTAAGGGAGACATAAAATTTTAATCTCTTTGGCTTTTCCTGTCCTATGTGTGAGAGGTGGGAGTGCAGCAAGGAGGGGAAACATGATTGCAAAGATGCAAGCCCATTTCTTACCAAAGATAGGCAATGCTTCCCAACCATACAACGTGCTGTACCTTGCCTCTTCTGAAATTCGATAGTCTTCTTTCTTCAAATGCCTCTCTTCACTCGTGGATGAAGTCCCATCCCCTTTGGTTTACTCACAGACAATATCCCAGCAAGTCTATATTTCAAAACCTTTCAATTCTAAACACTGCCTTATTTTAAGGGTTTACAGCAACTTCCTATTGAACCCATTCCATCAGGCTTTCATCACTACCATGGTCATATTTGGCCCTTGTCAATGTTGCCTTTTAGCAAGGTCTCTGCATTGCTAAATGCAATGGGAGCTTTCCAGTCCTCATTTTACTAGACCGAATGTATTTGATAGAGCTGACTGCTCCATGCCTCTTGAAACCCTTGATTTCCTTGAAATCATAATACCATGATCCTTCCCTTTCTTCGCGGGACACTCTGTCTCAGTCTCTTTGAATGGGTGGTCTTCCTTACCTCAGCAATTAAATACAGAAGTGTCCAAAGTTTTCACTTATCAGTCTCATCTGTTCCAGTCTACATTTTCTCCTTAGGTGATCTTGTATAGCTTCATGGCATTTTCATACTCTTCAGAAACCCTCAAATATTTATAGAGTCCAGATGTCTCCCCTGAGCTACAGACACCTTTATCCAAGTATTACTTAACCTCCCTCTAATATGTGTTATTAGTAACTCAAATTTAAAATGTGTAAGAGTGAACTTCTGATTTCTGCCACACAAACCTGCTCTATCCACAGATTTTCCTGAGCTCAGTAAATGGGAAACTTCGTCTTTCCTTTGCGCAGGCAAAACCTTTGACGTCCTTGAGTTTTCTTTTTCTCTCACACTGCACATCCATTCTGTTTGCAAATCCTGACTCTACCTTAAAAGCATACCTTGAATTCAACCACTTTTCACTACCTTAAACGTGATACTCCAGTCTAAGCCGCCTTTAAATCTCCCCTAATTTCCTAATTGGTCTTTTAGTTGAATTGTCCTTGCTCACTTCTCCTTTTTCCCTACCCAACCCCCACCCCCATCACCATCCAAGCCTATTCTCAGTCCAGCAAAATGGAAGGATTCTTCTAATGAAAAATCCATCAGATAATAGCACTTAAATGTTCAAAGCCCATCAAAGGCCTTCCTTCTCACTCAGAGTAAAAGCTGATGTTGCTTCCATGGCTGTCAAAAATCCCCCTATGACCGTAATCTCCCTTACTCAACATTTTCCAGCCACTTCAACCTCCTTGCTCTTCCTGGATTACACAAAGAATGCTCTTCTCTGGAAGCCTCTGGACTTGCCCTTCCACAGAGGACTCATTTCCTAGATATTCTCATTGCTATCCCAGCATCTTGCAGGTCCTACATCAAATGTCATTTAATCAGGGAAGCCTTGCCTGATCTTTATAAAATATTATAACAGCCTGGCTGCCTTTCCTGGTATTCTCCATCCACTTTTCTCTAGTTTATTATTAAGTATCGACATACAATGTGTTTACTTGATTTTTCATTGTTTGTTTCCTGACTAGACTCAATGAGAACAGGAACTTTATCTGTTTTTCTCATTGCTATATCTTTACTGCCCTGAACAGTGTTTGGCACATTGTAGGTGTATAATACATATTTTATTCTTGAATAGAGCATTGGCTTATTGTTATTAAGCCAGATTTATCTAAGTGTTTTTTAAAACCATTAAACTAACTTGTTTTAAGCATATCTTGAATAGTCACACAAATGGATGGTGTATTAAATCACAAAGGAATATTTTAAGAAACCTCAAAGAACAGAGATCATAAAGGCTATGTTATCTGAAAACAATGCAATAAAATAGAAATTAACAATAAATGACCTTGGGCATACTGTGAAAAATAAATGTATCCACTTGGAAATTTGAAAATACCCATTAAAATAAGTCAATTAAAATGGAAAAAAAATACTATAATTCTGAACAATTTGTAAATAAAAGCACTCTCTGAGATGCAGCCAAAGCAGCCTATAGAAGGAAACCTGGAGCTTCAAAATAATATACTAGTAGAAACATTTACAGTTCAAAAAATATGACTTGAGAGACTGAAAAATAACAATAACAAAAAGAAAACAGCAAAGTAGTAAAAAAAGGAATTAAAAATGAAAACATTTCATTGAAATACAAATTAAAGGAAATACAGAGTTGATTTAAAAAACGAAACTTTTCCTGTTTGAAAGGTTAAAAATGTTATTAAAATGTCTGAGCAAGAACGACAAAGAGAAAACCAGAGAGAAGAAATGAGAAATATAAAAGGATAAAACTATAAACAGGATTGATATTCCAGTGTATCTGAGTGCAATTCTCTTAATGGCTATATTTATGATGGACAAAAATAAAGGGAAAACAAGCAGAGTAAGCAACTAGAAAATTATTTCCAAGTCTAGGAGAGAAGTGATTTATGATGCCTACGGAAGAGTGGTAGTCCAAGGAAAGACAAAAGGTTTAGGGGTGAACTAGAAAAAAATGAGTAAAAGCAGGTGATTGATTGGGTGAAGAGGTTAAAGAGAAATACAGCTCTTTACTTGCTACCTTTCACTTGGCAACCTTGCACTAATTGCACTGAAAGGGGTGAAGACAAGGACTGATAATTTATTTTCAGTTCTTAAAATTTGCTCAACACCTACCCATTAGCATGAATATTTTAATTATCCCAAATTCATTAGCCTTTGAAATGGGCAACCTGATGAGAATTTAGCCCTTTTAAACCTTTTAAAAGTACACTTTTCTTTTGTATGTGGGATTTAGATTTTGCCTAAATTTTTGTGTCTGGAATAACTCCCCAGTAAAGTTTAAGAAGTCAGTGATAACTCAGGTACATAGGAAGTTCATTGATTTAATTAATGAAATTACTACTGAAGTCTAAATTTGAAAGAAAGGTTACCAAATACTTGACAGGTTATTTGAATTACTACATTTCTAAGTCCTATTATAAGAATAGTAATTTCTCATAAAAGCATGAGGAGAAAGATTTGGGAGTTCGGGCTTAAGTTGTTAAGAGGAAATGATGCAAAGTAAGTAAAAAAAAAAAAAATTGTACTGAAGACTTGATCAATATTACCCTCCAAGATATTACTCAGTCCTGTATTTCCTCCATAACTGGCTTCTTCGACAGTCCATTTGCTCATTCTTTTCCATTTCCGCAGCCTCTAAAATTTCATGACCTTCAGTGATCAGACTTTGAACCTCATCTCTTCTCTATCTACACATGCATTCCCTTGGCATGCTTATCCAGTTTCATGGATTTAAGTATTATATGCAACATACCTAACTGTCCACTTGCTATATTTCAGTGAAATATAACTGGTACTTCAAATGTACTGTATCCAAAACTCAACTTCCAGTTTTCCCTCCCTACATCTGTTCCTCCCACTGGCTTCCCTATCTCAGTAGACAACAACTCTAAGTTTCTAGCTATTCAGGCCAAACAGCTTTGGGGTTTTTCTTCTTTCCACTTTCTCACAACTCCCATCCAGTCCTTAGCAAAGCTTATTTGACCTTCAAAATATATGCCTGGTCAGCAAGCCCATTGTTACCACTCTGCTCCAATCCAACAACATCTTTCATTTAGAGTATTTAATAGCCTTTCCACTGGTCTTTCTGTTCCTACATTTGCCCACCTATGTCTCCTCTCAACACAGCAGCCAGTTATCCTCGTAAGATGTAAGTCATTTCATCTATTTCATTTTTTAAAGTCCTCCAATATCTTCTCCATGCACTGTAGGAGAAATAAAATCTTTATAATAGCTCATAAAACCTAAATAATAATCAGGTTCTGCATTATTTCTCTGACTTCATTTCCTCCTAATTTCCCCTGGCCACTTTGCTGCTCCTCAATTCAGGGTGTTTCCAATGCTGGGCCCTTTCCTGAAATTCTTCTCCTCCAGGCCTCCTGCATGCTCACTCACTCTCCTCTTTGGGTCATAGCTACATGAGACTTCTTTCAGTCTGATGTGCCTCGATTTACTCATGGATAAATGGCACTCATAAAATAGAGATGTTTTTATAGTAAGTAAGTTTAAAATAATTGGTATACTGTTTGAATACAGCTGCATCCTATATCAACCACATCACAATCACCTTCTTCCCCCTTATCAAATTTGAGAAAAAAATGTATATGATATCATAAATCAATAATATTTTAGTTTTCCTTATGGTAGTAATAAAATTTAACTATGAGAATTACCAAATTTCCAATAAAGAAAAGTTATCTCATGAATTATTGCTAAACGAATAGCCTAACTGTGAGTTCCTTGAGGAGAGCAAACTTTTTGATGGCTTTAATCTACGCTCTAGTTTTATTGATGTTTACAGAATGAAATATCATATATGAATGACATGAGACTGGGTATAAAGGTTATCTTCTTTCTTTGGGTCTACTTTTTTTCATTTTAGCATCCTGAGCAAAAGGGTCCTTTAAGTGTGGAGAGACATGCCAAAAGTAGCTATCCTATGCTCAAATTTGGTATTAAAAAAAAATCAGAGGAGTTGCAATAAAAGAGATTATGTTTTGCAGGATTTATAAATATTCTCATATTCTGAAATCTGAAGTGATGTCCTGACTCTATGGAACTAAACTCCTTACCATTCAGTTTGCTCATCTCAGAAATGAGCGGGGAAGACTTGATAACCATATGATTCTGGGATGGGGGATATGCTGGTCTTAAAACTCCCTAATGTCAAATTTTACAAATTCCCTTTATCCTCTTGTGCAATGTTTACACCCTTCAGACATTACACATAGAGAGCCCCAACATTTGCAAATTCAGCAATGCTATCTTATTGTATCCTTCCTACTCCCTACTTAATAAAACTTCCTGGGCCTGAAGGTTGCTATGAAGTTACTCCCAAGACTTTGCTCTTCTTCTGGTAATTTAATCTTCTTTGCTCTTCTTCATAATTCAATTTTGTCAACCTTTTCTTTAGGGGAATTTAAAATTTACTACCATAACTACTTAATAGGCTGTTTCTTGTGATAAGGGGATAAGAAATTTACTTTTGGGGACATGTGCTGACTTTCTCCTGGGTACCATTTAGTCTGCTTACTGCTGACCTCAGGATTCTGCAACTTCAAATGTTAATGGTTTCTGAAATATGAGGAATTCTTAACCTCTCACTGAAGATTCACCTGTAAAGTATGTCACATCTGTTATAGTATGTAATAGACATTACTCATATTTTTCCTCTAAAAAAGGAAATATTTGAAATAATCAAGTGTTCTCATTAATTATTTTGATGTAAAATGTACTAAAATAAAAATATTTTATGGTTATATGTATAACTATGATTATATGGCATAGTTGCAGGTTATAAAATATTAATATATTTATGGCTAGATATGAACAATAGGACCCACATGACATTTATTTTGCTCTATCCATCTATATATGCCATGTATTGTACTAGTTGATAAGGGAAAATATAAAAATGTGTTGGGTACTATATAAAACTAAATATACTAGGACATAAAGAATGATATAAGACAACAAATACGTTCTGTGGGAATAAATAAACTCTTAACCTGAGTACGAGAGAGAAAGGCAAATTTTAATTGGGTATCAAAGAAAGAAAATATGTGGTTGGAAAAGATGGATTTTGGGGGGAGGGCATTTTAGAATTAGGAATAGTGTGGACAAAACATGAAAATAACTTACTATATCTAAAATTTAGATTATCCATATTATTAATGGTTAGTAATGCTAGTTCCCATAATAAATCCCAAATCTGAATGGCTTACCACAGGAGCACTTATTTCTTTATCACATCACAGTCTAAGATGGGTCCCCATGGGATTTATTCTCCTAGCAATCCTTCAGAGACCTGGGTACATTCTATACAGTAGCTCTACCTGTCCCTGCTCAAGACCCTTGGGATCATCCATTGTATTCCCTACATCTAACTAGCTTATCTTATAAGCAAACATATAACAGTACATGGATAATCGTGTAAGAATTTAGAGAGTTCCTGTCTGGAAGTTGTTTAGCCCCGCTTTCACCCACCTCCCATTAGCTTGAACTGCAAAGTGTTATTTCACTCAACAGCAAAGAGGCTGGTTGATGCAATGTCCCAGTGTGCTGAAGGGCAAGAGCAGAAACCTGACATTGATGAGCACAGCATTCTCAGCCATAGTGCACTCATGCAGAAGATGGATATTTAGTAGAATAAAAAAACAAAAAAAGTAGGTTCTAGTCAGATCATGGAAGAGATTTAGAAATTATTCTGTGGGACATAGAAAAAATGACCATTGCCTCAAAGAGTAAATAGTCAAATGTACTTCTCTCAATTATACTTAATTACTCATTTTTGCTTTCCTTTAGGCAACAAAGATTAAAAGAAAAAAAAAAAGAGAAGAGAATCAAGCTATTTTTAGACCATCATCAAATGTATATACACTATTATGAATTTGCATGTCTAAGGTATTCATGTCATTAGACAAAAGACATTGAAATATAAGGTGCATTGATGTGAGACCTTGGCATTTGGAATCCAAGGTGATTTATTTTCATAGGGTTTGGATGACATTGTAAATGAGTACAAACTGGTGATGGAATGTACAGTACAGAGGATTGCAACTCTACTGAAAGTTGATTCAATAATCATGTCATTTTAAATGCTCTGTTAATTGCAAGACTCAGTTTAAAGAGGAGAAGCTTCACTTACTTGTGAGGTGCTATTCATCTGTCAACAATTTTATTCCAGTTTAGCTGCTTCTATTTGACATAAAAGGATTTCTCGGTAATAATACAACACAGATTCTGTAACAGGATGAGACCAATTCAACCCTTCACACAAAGGATAGAACCAACCGCAAGACTTCCTGAGAGTGAACAGATGAGAGGAAAGAAGAGTGAGCCACACTAGAAGAGAAGTATGAGAAATACAATTCACTATATTTGTTTCAGTTTTCTGTGAGTCCTTCTCTTGTCTTCAGGGTAAGAGGAAAGGCTGTCTAATCTTTTACCAGTTTATTGAATGGGACAGACTTCTTAAGGCACAAGCAGAAAAGAGTTTTATTTTTTCTCCCACCACTGCTGTCAAGCATGCTTTCCTGTGTTAGGGTTTTACAGAGAAACAGAATGAATAGGATGTGTATGCATACTCAAAGATTTCTTTTAAGGAACTGGCTCATACAATTACTGAGGCTAGCAAGTCCAGAATCTGCGGTGTGGGCTGGTGGACTGGTGGACTGGAGACCCAGAGAAGAACAAAGTTACAGTTGGGGGAAGGTCAGTCTTTTTATTCCGTTCAGGCCTTCAACTAATTGGAGGAGGCCCACCCACATTATGAAGGGCAATCTGCTTTACTCAAAGTCCACCGATTCAAATGTTAATTTCATCTAAAAATACCCTCACAAAAACATTCAGAATTATGTTAGATGACATGTCTGAGCACCATAGCCTAGCCAAGTTGAAAAATAAAATTAAAAATCACATTTCCCTTTCCTACTTTTTGCAACAACTTAGAGTTTACAGCCATTTTCAGTTCTAGGATGTTCTAATGTTTAGATTGTAAAAAATCCAGTCCAAAGATCAATTTCACATCCACTTTCCCTTAACCTGGGTTTGACCAGTGTCTTGAGAATTCACAGAAAGGAAGTGAGTTTGTCACAGGCTGCTCATTTATATTCCACTTTCCCACCTTTCTCTAGGAGTTATTACTCTTCTATCTTTTACCCACATTCATTACATCACCATCTACCGCTCAGGAAGTTCTAAGTTATCTAGAACCTACATTTAGAACTAGGCTGTGGAGTCTTGACACTTCTCTTGCTCAGATTTGTGATCTTAGCCTACAATTTGTAGTAATAGCCTAGTTATTTCAAATACTGTTACATACATTACCTCCTAGTTATATACACAGCTGCACACACACACTCACACACATATACACATATACCTGTCTCTTGAAGGACTATGTAGGACATCCAATCTAAATTTTCTTTGGGAAAATAAATAATATGTAAACAATTTGCAGAAGAAAGTACTGCTTCTTTGGAAGTGAATCCATGCCATTGGTACTGTTTCTGCCTGGATTGGTCCCAATTACAATATTGTTTCACACCAGCCAGAAATTATTAAATGCTATGTAACTCGTAAAATTTATTTCAATGCAAAGATGGAGCTATTCCATCATGTCATATTTCCATCATGCATTACACATAATTCTATAATGTTACTACATGACCACTTCTCTTATATGGAGAGAATCATGAATTAAAAGTAGTAACAATGTTATGAATCATGCTACAGACAGTAATTCTGTTCAGTGGTCAAGTACTTCTGTTCATATTGATTTAAATATTTTATATATCTCAGTGCTTTGTAATGTGTTGCTATACCTTTTATCAATTCAAAGGTACAGTAAAATATATTCAAGTCAAAGGGTTGTGGGCATGGTCAGTCTCCAAAAGACTGCATCTTAACACCCAACCACCCTTTGGTCCAATGTTCTTCTTTTTATCACTTTTACTACCAGTATTCTCCTCATGTGAAGGAAGATGTATTTTCTCTAAGATATTACCTGTCAGATGGGCACCTGCATTATTCTTCTACTCTTAAATTTGTTAACATTGCATTTAAGAGGTTTTGTATGAATTCAAAAAATATAAATAAAAATTAAAAGACCATCACTAAGATAAAACGTGAGCTTAATGTTAAACAAAAAAGTACTACAGTCACAAGGTAGATACTAGAACAAAAAGCTACAAAGGCAAAATAAAGTGATCCTTCCCCCATTTCTTAGGTCTTACTTCTAAAGATGAGCACTTCTAAAAGGAAGTGCATGCATCAGTTCACAATATTGATTCTGAAGCTGGTCTTCCTGGATTTGAATCTTAGCTCTTTTGCTTATTACCTGTACATGTTCTAGAACAACGTACTCATCACCTCACAAACCCAGCTTCCTTATCTATAAACTGGGGGTAAGAATATGAGCTAAGACATAGGATACTAATGAGCATGACATGAGTTATCACATGGAAAGCACTTGATGTCTGAAATCCACTGAATGCTTATGAAATAAATCATTATTATATATTATTGACTAAAATAATTGTATATCCATCTAGAAAAATTATGAATATTGCAGTATAATTTTAATTTTAAAAACTTACCTATCAGGTACAATGAACATTATTCTGGTGATGGGCACACTAAAAGCCTTGATTTAAGCATTATACAAGGTATACATGTAACAAAAACATTTGTACCCCCTTAATTTTTATTGAAATAAAAAAATTACACAAAAATCTATACAGATGTTAACCTACTAAACACATTGTTCTGCACTTTATACTTTTTTATTTAATAACGCAACTTGGAAAGCTTTCCACATAAGTGTATAGACATCTACTTTAATCTTTTTCATAGATGCAAGCATTTGATTATATCAAATTATGGACCATAGTGTGTTAGCCCCTTACTGATATACATTTAAATTACCTCCAATTTTTAATATTATAAACAATGCTTCAGTCAACATAATTGTACCAATAACTGTATGTATTTTGGAGAATATTTCTATAAGGTAAATTCGTAGCTATGAAATAGCAGATTTAAAGGTTAGTCTCATAAATTTTTACAGATTTTTTACTAAGTTCTACAGAATTATTCCATATAATTACATTTTTAAAAAAGTATACAATAATATATTGATCATGTGAAAGAAATGTTAAAATTCTACCAAAGGACAAGACAAATAAACAGAAAACATAATTTATTACTTGGCATAAAGGTTTAATATTGCACAGATTTAACATCTGTCTACAAAAGTTTTTATATTCAGTGAATATCCTAATTAAAATACCAACCAGAATTTGTGGGAACATAACAAAATGATATTAGAATGCATTCTTAATTATTATTTTTAATTGATACATAATCATACATATTTATGGGGTACAGTATGATATTTCAATACATGTATACAACGTGTAATGATCAAATCAGTGTAATTAGCATATCTATCACCTATTTACCATTTCTTTGTGTTGAGAACATTCAAGATCCTATAGTCTAGCTATTTGAAAATATGCCATAAATTATTGTTAACTATAACACAAAGAACACTAAAACTTATTCCTCATATTTAGCTGTAATTTTGTAAGAATGCATTTTAAGTAAAAAAGAACAAAAACCAGGAATTACAGTTATCCTGAAAATTTTGTTTAAATAAAAAAAAAAAAAGGAAAGAAATGTAAGTGGCAGGTAAAGGATGTAAAACTCCTAGGAATTAAAATGCTTTAAGAGGATGTAATACAACTCAAGACAGCAGGTTGGTTACTAGAGAAGGAAAAAATAAAAACAAAAAACAGAAGGGAACCAATTTAACAGTATAGGAATAAAGACATCAGAACTAAATATATGAGTATTTACCAAACAATAAGCACATCATTTCAAATTGATGGAAATTTTGGATTTTTTAAAAAACAATTGCTATTACCTTAAATGCTAAATATTTGGAATATAATTAATCTGGATCCCTAGGTTACTTATTGCATGGAAATAATCTTAGGCATACTAGTTTTAAATATGGAAACAAGAAATCATAAACCCAAAAGAAAATATGTGCAGATTTATTTATAAAACTGAAGTAAGGAAGACTGGAAGAGAGAAAGTAGATATACTTTACTATAGAAAAATTAGAAACTTGTGTAGAGTTAAAAACAGGAGTGATGACCTTAAAAAACCAGTAGGTGTAACTACAAAAGGGAAGACATAGCTAGTATTTTATTTGAGACTAGGAAAGATCATTGCTTAATCCAAAATCATGCAATTCTAATTCTGAAATCCTGACCAAGTGGAAGAAATTTACTAATTTACTAATGTAAATTTGTGCATGGTGACCAGCCTAAGGCCACTGTGAAAGTCTTGCCTTCCTGGTCATGTCCTGCTAAAGTAAACTTCTATGGTTGGTATAATATTGTGAGTGACTGAATTCTTATGCCTCCCCTTCCAGGAAGGGAAAAAAGGTACAACATCCTTGCTCAATCCATTCAAGTTTAGAAATTACCAAACCTAACTACTTAATTTAATACATTCCATGTCTGATTATGGCCATTTTCAAAAGTTTGCACTTAACTTGCCTCATAGATACATGGTATACATAAAGGCCATTTGTGTTCTCTGAGTGAAGACAGCTTCATTACTGCAGAGCAGCACTATTGTAATAGCTAACAGAGTCAGACAGCATTTGAGAAAAAAATTATGACCCTAAAGACCATCTGTGGGTCTAGAGAAATAAACCACCTGACCTTTGTCTGAGAGTTCAGTTCTAAATGTTTTATTGCTTAAGCAGATGTATAATTATAAATACCAACTAAGCACAATCCATTGCTTCTTTGGATCCTAGCTGAAGAAAATTTCATGAAGTAAACAAAACATATTTTAGAAGAAAAAAGTCAACATGTTTCTTCTAAAATGAGAGAGGCAAGATCAGAAATAAATGTTCTTTAGATTAAATCTTTAAGCTTTAGCCTTTTTTTTTTATTATTTTATACCTACTTTATGAAGACCCTGTAGGAGTCTAAAGCCTGAATCAGCTTTTATGAAATGGAATGTATCAAACTGAGATGCTCTCAGTAGGCAGATCATTTGAAGCTGTTGCTGCCAGAGGAGACACTGGTCTTTTTAGAAACGTTTGCATTTTAGAAAACTGTCTTTTCCCACCTGACCACCAATAAATTGTGAAGTCTTCAAAACTTACGTCTGACAGAGGAAAAGAAAAATCTGTTGTATATTTTTGAGATCTTTCTTTTGTATATTGGCAGGGGAGGAGGAGGACTGAGTGCATATGGGGGAAAAAACAATTTATAAAGAATCCTGTTCTCAACACAAATATATAACAAAGTCTAAAGAAGAATGATGTTCTATTGTGGAAGAATGAAGGAATTTGTCATTTGGGGTTAATTGTGCAAAGTATACTAGTTTAAACGGTTTACATGTGGCCAGTACTATTTAAATGACTTTCTTTAAAGGAAAGAAAACAAAAGAAAATTCACAGACAAGGATCACAAAAAGTCTGTGGTCTGTATGGTGTCATTTCAGGTGCTCCCAAAGCAGTAGGTTGAAGCCATCAATAGCAATCATACTTCCATTTAGTGAACACTTATCAAGTGCCATCACTATTCTAAAGTGCCTTATATGTACTGAATCCTCACTAAAACCTTGTGAAGCTGGCATTTCTATTATTGCACCTTACTGTTAAGAAATCAGAGGCACAGAGAAGTTGAGGAACTACTAGCTCAAGCTCACGATTAGTAACTGGCAAAGCCTAAATTCAACACCAGCTAGGATCTTCCAAACCCTGAGCATGCCTAAAGACCCTCTGTGTTTGTGTCTGCAACTCCTAGTCATTCTTACTAATGGGTGCTTATTCTTTTAAAATTATTTTAATTAGTATTAGGTGGGTTTAGATTAATTAGTTTAGGTAGACCCCAAAATTATCCAGTGACCTTTTAACACTCATAGTGTGATTTCTTTCAGAATTGCTGCCTGTGATATTCTTCAGTACATCTACAGTTGTATAGATAAAAGGGTACAATTTCTACTTCCCAAACTTACCTTTTAGTTTTCTGCTACCCAGAAAACCATCCTGTACAGAAAACTGTTTAACTCTGTCCTCTTCTTTTGGGTCTTTGATAAGAAGGCACATTTGCATATCATTCATCGTTTAGTATCTAAATGCCATTCATTATGGTACTCCATTTAGTGCTGCCACATATTGTTACACTGAGCTCTCTTGCTTGCTAGCACAATGAAAACATTATCAAGCCAGTAAAAATAAAAAGCAAATAATGCCAGGCGCCTTAAACCACATCCTCTGGTTGGCAGAAACGTGCTTTATTCACTCCTAGGTTGACAAGAGTGCCTAAAACTATAACGGTTTTCTGTCTAACTTTTAAAAATAATTAGTCCAGGGAGGATACTTAGCTGTGTGGTCGAATGTTGGCTATGTTTTACAGCACAGCATTTTACGGTTTAAGTATTATGATTGCTTTAGTGTAGTTGTGTCAAATGACCTTGCTATTTTACATCTTGAACAATACTAGTAGTTTGTGCATCTTAGAGATGAGCTAAATGCTATGCCCTAGAGTGTGGGAAATTGTTATTTAAGAATACTTTTATTTGGAATATATGCTTTCTCTCTCCATTGCCTTCCCTTTCTTTTTCTTTTCTTTCTATTCCTGCAGCTTCTTTATCATCCTATTCCCAGCCCCAACCCAACTCACCAGAAAACTTCAAAGAGAAAATCAAACCATCAGATGTCTAGCTCTGCCACTTAAAAGCTATATGGTCTTGGGCAAGTTCCTTAACCACTTGAAGCCTCAAATTTCTTTGTAAAGTCTGGGTAATTGTGTATTTTCTCAAACCTAAAATGCATAGTATTTTTCCTTGCATTTTAACATTATTAAAAGTATGATTCATTTGGGAACTTACTGGACATTTAGTATGAACATATTTTATTTGTCTCATGCATCTATTTTAACATCAATAACATTAAATTGATAAGTGCCATAAAACAAACAAAGCAGTGTAACAAGCTAGAGGTAGTGTGATAGGGGCTACTATTTTAGGTGAGGTAATCTGGAAATACCTCCTTATATAGGTGACATTTAAGGAGATCCATGAAAAAAAGAGGAGAATAGAAGCAGAAAGGATCTGGGATAAGACGTCTAGACTAGAATTTCTCACCCTCAGTAATATTGACATTTGAGGACAGATGATTCCTTGTTGTGTGGGGATGTCATAGGCATTATAGGATGTTTACTAGCCTTCCTGGCCTCTACATACCATATATTCCAGTAACATCTTCCTAGCTGTGACAATCAAAAATTTCCGCAGATATTGCCAAATGTGGGCAAGCACTGGTCTAGACAGAGAGAATAGTAAATGAAAAGCCTCTGAGGCAATAATGAGCCTGGAATGTTCAAGAAAAGAGGCCAGGGGACTAAGGTAGAAGTAGGAAAGGGACGCAGAGTAGGAGATGTGGGCAGAACCACATCTGTGCAGTTTTGAGGGCAGTGACAGAGGGTGGGTTTTATTCTGATTTGAAGGAAAGCAATCGTTGGTTTAGAGCAGATAGGGACTATGTTTTAGTTTATCTATCTTCCTCTCCCTGCATTTCTTTATTCCCTCCTTCCTCCTTTCCTTCTCACCCTTTCCTACAGATATTTCTAGCTGTCATTATCAAGCTATCTTCTCTATGTCTTACCATCAATCAGTAACACCCAAGACGCACCATTTAATTTACCAAAATCACAAAGGAATCCATTTTTTTCAGAACAACAAAAAAAGTAAGGGCAAGAAAATAACTAGATTTCTGGAGCAATGTGATGATGGTGGCTTCATGAAGCTAATATGGGGATGTAGCATGGCTTAGAAGTAGCTGAGGTTAGTGGCATGGTGGTGAGATCATTCTTCAGGAAGAGGAAAAGCTCTTTAGCAGCTATTTGGGAAGATTTAGGGAAAGAGAATGAGTATTGGTTCTCTGTGATAGTAATATTAGTCTCTGAGCTGACTTTTTAAGGAATCATACAGTCAAGATCTGTACCCTTCAGGGACTTTTGTATTTAGATAATTTTTTTGTTTTTATGTACAAAGTAGTGGGCAGATCTCAAGGTAGCCTGTCAATATTGGGGTTATCTCTCTATCCAGCTATCTACCTCATCCATTATTTTTCTAGATATTAAGAGCAATGCAAACAGAACTTTATAGATTTTAGGAAGTAAAATATGATCCTACACTATAAATGTAATAAAAATGCATTTCACTCTGTATTTCTAATTATTCCAATCTAAATTTCTATGTTTGATTATATCATTTAACTGATGATTAAATTGTCTTTATATTAAGCTTTTCTGTTGAAAATTACTGATTCTTAACCTTGGTTACATGATAGAATTGCCTGGAAAATTTGAATAAACTGTTAATGCTGAGATTCTGACACAGAGAGTTTAATATAATTGATTTGTGCTGTGGCCTTGGCCTTAGGATTTACTTTTTTGTTTTTTTTAAACCTCTCCAGGTGATTCTAATATACAGCCAAGCTTAAGAACCATTGGATTAATCTTTGTATCATAGGGTCTAGAACCTTATAAGTGCTCAATAAAAGTTTGGCAAATGAATCAAGATAATGATTCTTGAAATGTCCAGGAGGAATGCTGACATCTATCTCTTGTGTTTCTAAATACTCTTCATCAGATGAGAAACTCACATGAAAACATATTGTAAACCATAAAGAAAGGTATTAATTTTAGTTTTTCTTCTTTACCTAATTCTTTCAACAATACATGGAGTGCACAAAATGCTTTTAGTTTCAACAATATTTTAAAATAAGCTTACCTTTAATGACTACACCATACCACAGTGACAGACTGTATCAATATGTGAGGAAAATGGGTTTCACATGGAAAATTTCTTTCAGAAGAGTAAGTTAATGGTGATATAAGTCTCTAAACAATTTTCTTACAAGGAAACTCCAGAATAAGGTGTTGGCTGGTCTTCTGTTACAATAATGGCACGGGATCATTTTAATAGTACAATCATTTTAATAAGCTTATTAATATTTCTTAATAATTAAACTGACGCTTACAATATGCAACTAATAACACTATTAACAAGATTTAGAATTGACTATTTAGGGTTGTACACAGTTTTCACAGAGGCAGTACTAAATTTACTACAATGCAGCCAACTATCATTGGGATGCATAACAGCAGTCGAATGCGAACTAGCCATTTGTTTTCCAGCCAATCTGATTTAGGTGTAATTCATAATAGAGTAATGAGACTTCTCGCTTCATAACCTTTTCCAAGTCTCTGTTCTTGCTGAAGGACAAAAATATTTTCAGAAAATATCCAATATGTATTAGCAAATTTGGAGGAAAAAGTGACTGGTTGAATATCCCACCTTTATTTAATGAATACATATAAAGATGTTGATATACAAAATAATGATTAACAGTAATTACCTCTGTGTCATGGGATTCTGATAAAATCAAGCTTATTTTTACCTAAATTTATTATATTTTATGTGTATGCATTATTTTTACATCAATATATAATGCACATATAAAAATAAAATGCAGGCATCACACGCTCACAAATAATGTGATTTTTCAGCACAGTGGTGCATGAGAACTTCTAATAATTTTTTTTTCATAATGTACCATTCTGTTTTGGCAAAATGTAAAATGTAAACATATGAAACAAAAAACAAACAAAAACCAAGTTTACACATTCTTAATTTCAATGTGTATTTTAAGGAAGTGCTCAGCTGCTATTGTTTCAGGTAAAAGTGTTTGCTGAAAACTTTTCTTTTAAAAGAAAATCTGAGGTTGGAGGGAAAGGGTCTTGTTAGAAATGTCTACTTTTAATAATGGATTCCTGATATATCAGTGTTAAAGAAATTATCTTGCTGACAATTACATGTATTTGCCTTTCATCCCAGAGAAATAACTACATTGTTAACTTGAATACCATGTAACACAACATGTTTCTTTTCATTTGGTTTTTAAAAATATATTTTAATTTGACTGCCTGTCATCATTTAGACTTCACTGTTTTCTTCTAATGTGTCCTCAGAAAAAGAAAGATTATGCCCGTGAATCCTTAAAAAAATGTTCTATGCTTTCAGGCTCTCCACTTCGACCATAATTTTGGCAATAAAAAAAGATAAAAAATGCCCATCTCTAATAACATTATTTTCAATGTCATAGAATTTCTATTCCATTTCCTCTGCTAGTCATGAATCTAGCTAATTGCTTATTCATATTTCCATCACTACCTTCCCTGATCACCTCTGCTAATTTTGATATTTTTTCAAAGCTCTGCTGCATATATTCATTCACTCATTTTTTCATCTCTTATTGAGTAATTCTTCATATTAAGGTCCTGTTTTGGGTTCTGTATAGCATTCTTTTTTGCTATCACATAATTGATTTTTACCACATATTAAAGTAATTCTCAAAATGTACTGTTTATAACAATCACCAGTTGATTTTGATTCCTGTGGCCTGAGGAACACATTGAGACATTTATATATTTCCTGATAATGTTAGTTATAATTTCGTTAATATATTTTGTGGCTCAAACAAATTGTCATTTCCATAATGACAAGAATTGTATCTTGGATGTCTCGGTTTCTTTTTAGTGCCTGGCAACATCCTTCGACCCCTGTAGGTGTTCAATAAATATTTGATTCACTGGTAAAGTATCTACTTTGTAAACACATATGACGAGAATAAAGATTCGTATTATCCATCAGGAGACTGTGAGTGGGAGAGACCTCCTTTAGAGAAGAGCATTATGAATCTTGTGGCTCAATAGGAAGAATGCACATCCTGGAGATCAGACCACAACCTAATTACAAGACACTATAAAAAGCACCCACATTCCTGGTGCCTCCACATGTAAAACAGATACCATCACCTGGCCTGACTCAGTTCATGAGGCTGGATTTCAGGATTTTCTGAAGTTCCTTCCTATTCCTGGATATCAGACTCTACAGATTCCTTTTGGTAATAGGAACACATCAGACTCCTTATGTGAAATTGGCAATTGTGCTTAATCTTTATCCTACCCGTATGTAGTGGTGGAATATTTTCTCCCTTAAACAGGCAATGTACCAAAAAAAAAAAAAAAAAAAAAAAAAAGCAGTCTAATAAATCTGTAGGCAAGATGCCACTGAACTAAAAAAGATAAAGAATTCTTTAATGATCTTAATCAAGAGAGCTTATCTGTGATGCTCACTGAACTTTAATGTAAAACCCATAATTGAAAGCTGAGGATATGAGTGGGGAATGTTTCCATCCAGATTAAGCCTGAAGCCAATATGCCCAGTATGATAGTCTGCTAGATTTCATTTTGAGCTTATACCTCAATAGATAATTTGAACTGGTTCAGGACAGGACAGAAAGAAAATGGACATAGAACTATGCTGTAGATATTTTTGACATCTTACAGAAAGTGGTAATTAACTTATTACTATAAATGCTATGAATATTATATGCATTGTATGGGCCTGCACTGGGAACAATGATGTATATATATTATCTCTAATCCTCAATAACAAAACTTTCTTGGATATTAAATATGTTTTATACTTACGCTGAGACTTAGTGAAATTAAGCATATTACTAAAATTCCTGTAGATTTTCTACTGTCAGAGTTGAAATCAAACCCTTGTCTACCTACTTTTAATGCTTATTTACTTTCCCTTTCAATGTAACTTTATCTGAATTTGGTGAGACATTATAGGAAAATAAATGATTCCTATACTTTATTGCTTTATAAATATAAATGACTAAACTACTATGTTATATATTAGAATGTCAATCCATTACATGTTTGTAGCACTTTTTTGACAATCAATTTTGCAGATTCTACCTTATTTGATTATCACAACAATATAGAATGTATGGAGTAGATTTTTTTTTTTTGGTAAATAAGAGAAAACTATGGCTTAAAGAATCCGTAACATTGGCTTGAAGTCACAGAACTAGTAAGTAGCAGAGTAATATGGATTTAGTTTTCTTTTATTTTTTATTTCAAAATATTAAGGGGGTACAAGTGTTTTTATTACTTGGATATCTTATATAGTGTTTATTAGTTTTCTACTGGGCATAACAAATTGCCATTAATGGAGTGGCTTAAAAACTACACCCATTTATTAGCTCACAGTTTTAGAGGTCAGAATTCTGGGCCTAGAGTGACTGGGCTCTATGTTCAAGGTATCACAAGGCTGAAATTAAGTTGTCAGAGAGGCTGCATTCCTTTGTGCAGGTTCTGAGAAAGAATCTGCTTCACGGTGCACTTGGCCAAATTTAGTTACTTGTGGTTATAGGAAGGAGGTTTGAATTTCCTGTGGTTATACAACTGAGATCCCCATTTCCTTGCTGGCTGTTATCCAGTGGTCTCTCACAGAGTCTAGGGCCCACCTACACTTCTTGCCTGTGGCCTTCACCATCTCCAAACCAACAACTAAGGACTTCTCCCATTAAATTCCCTTTGTGCTTCCAATTTTTTACTTCCTCTCTCTGACCTCTAGACCCAGATTTAAAAGGATTGTGTGATTATGTCACGCCCACTTGGTTGGATAATCTTACTGTCTTCTAATCAACTGTGCCACATAGCACAACCTAATTATGAAAGTAAAGTAAATCCTGTTTGTATCCTTTAGGGTTATGCACAGGGGCTGGGGAATCTGGCAGGCTATCTTAGAATTCTGCCTACCGTAAGTACCCATTCTCAGGTCTTGTTGGTAAAGTTAGTATTATTAGTGTCATTTACTAAACTGGTGGGAATTGATACTTCTCCAGGCCATCACCATTAAGGCTGGCCATGTCACTTGTTTTGCCTAAGGAAATATGACCTGAGCTAACATATTACCATTTCTTACCAGAAGCGTTAAAAGCCCTTGTATGTTTTGACAACGATTTTTCCCTCTGTCTTTCCCTCTGTCACAAGGCCAGCATATCCCAGCTAGGGGATGCTTTGTCTGCATGAGTCCTGGAATAAACAAGACACACGTAGAAGAGCCATAGCAGATCTTTAACATATGTCATAAGCAAGAAATCAACCACTGTGGTTTTAAGCTAACTGATAATTTGGAGGCATTTGCTGCCTCAACATAAACTTACTTAAAGGTAACTAATATAGGAACTGGGACCTAAGTGAAGTACTGCTATAAATGATAAATATATAAATAAAAATTTGGGATTGACTTTGCATCTGACAGGAAAACTCAATTAATATTAGAGGCTGGAGAGATGATGACTCATGTTATGTAATGGTGAAACCAAAACAAAATGGATTGATCTGGGGAAATCACTGATGTATTTTTGGGTGTAGGTTTCTCATTTATAGGATATAGCCTCCTTTTTTAATACCAGGGTTATAAAGTCTTTTAGTATACTATTTTTTCAGTTCTTGAAGTATAAATTTCCCTATTTCAAAGAAGGTAGATCACTTTATTTTTCTAAACCATAATTAATTTAGAAATAATAATAGCTTATGATTATTAGGTCCTTATTATATGAAAGACACTCTGCTAAACAATTGAGTGTGCCTTCTCATATTTGATTTTCATGACTATCTTGCAAAGATATAGATACAGGAGGTAAAATGAAAATAACTTCCCTGTGCCTACAGATTTAGTGTAGATTTCAGCCCATATGATTTTATCCCAAATCCCAACTCAGTTCAAATTTTTAATTCATCATTTTTTCTTATTTTTCTATCACTAATATGCTAGATTTTGCAAGTAAGGAAGAACTCTCAAAGACAGCTTCAAAACTGAAGATATTTAATTATGTGCTTATATCACAATCTAGTTAATCCTTTATGATTTGGAAAAAAGCAAAACTGATGATTTTTACAAATCATAATTTTTCAGATCAAGACTCATGAGCCATCGATGTTGTTCTGGATAAGAGCAAACCGCAAGATCATAAGCTTTTTGAAGATGGGCCCCGTTTTTCTTCCCTGGAATGTTTTCTTGAACTAACTCTCACATCTCTTTCTCATCCATCACTTAATTATTGCATTTCTTATACTTAAATTCTTGCTATTTTTTTCTGCCACAAATGGTCCTCCTTCTATGACTCTCTGTCTATTAAAATCTGAGGCATCCCTTGACATTTATTTCTAAAGCTGCCTCCTTCTAAATCTCTAAGTATATCTCACTTTCCTTAGAGCTCCCATAGCACTTGGAAATTTTCTTTGACACTTAAGGCACCTGGATGAGTGGAAAAGAATGAGAATTTTAGAGGCAGGCTGTAGTAAATCCCCTACTCCTCCTTATTAACTATTAATGTGTGGCTGGGTGTCCAGACCTTCAAGATTATTTTAAGCCTTCAAGACTATCCCTGAGTCCCACAGTCAGGACAAGTTAGCTCAACACCTGCAACCTATTCACAGCTTCAGGTCTGACTTGCTTGTGCTGACATTTTCCCATGTATTGTACCACTTCATTCTGAATCCATAATCTTTCTCCATTTTGGGCTCCATCTTACTCCTCAGACATCATTGCACTGGAAACCACTTTGTCTACACTGCATTCCCTCCTTGACTCCAAGTATAATTCACTCACCAGCCACCAGCTCTGCTGTTTGAAAAGAACCTAAGTAATATGTTGCTCAGTCTTACCTAGATTTCCCTCCCCAAAGTGGCACTTGTTCAACACACACCATCTGGATTGCAAATGTGGTCAAAATAATAACCTCTGTTGATTCTCAGTTTCCTCAATAATAAAATGTGTAAAATTTTTTGTAGTGTGATTTTGAGGATTCCACGAGATAACATGTGTCAGGCACTTAGCTCAGTGTGCTTTGCACATAACAAGTACTCATTAAATATGAACTTTTTTTCCCCTGCTCTTACTCTAGCCTGTATTAAAGTAACCTGCTTTATGCAATCCCTACCTCCTTTCTCTCTTCCATCTCACAAAATGATTGCCTTTCAGAAGTAGGTCCCAGATCTTATTAATCTCAATATCTGTTACAGTGCTTAGACTGGTGTTTTATATTATTGAATTAAATATATTGGAGCAGATTTACTATATACTTAGTAGCATAAGTGATATTGAGGAAGAATAAGGCCTGGCCTGCGCTGTCTTAGAAGTTACAGTCTACTGGGATTGTGGATTGATACAAATAAAGCCAAAATGACTCTTTTCAGAACACAGTTAAGGTATATTTTTGCAGTACAGAGAAATGTTGTAGTCATTCAGGAAAGTAATACAATAATAATGACCAATACATTGGCCGGGCGCGGTGGCTCACGCCTGTAATCCTAGCACTCTGGGAGGCCAAGGTGGGCGGATCGTTTGAGCTCAGGAGTTCGAGACCAGCCTGAGCAAGAGCGAGACCCCACCTCTACTAAAAATAGAAAGAAATTATATGGACAGCTAAAAATATATATAGAAAAAATTAGCCGGGCATGGTGGCGCATGCCTGTAGTCCCAGCTACTCGGGAGGCTGAGACAGGAGGATCGCTTGAGCTCAGGAGTTTGAGGTTGCTGTGAGCTAGGCTGACGCCACGGCACTCACTCTAGCCTGGGCAACAGAGTGAGACTCTGTCTCAAAAAAAAAAAAAATAATAATGACCAATACAGTAATAAAAGGTTTAGTAGACCAATAAGAGTATTGGTCAGAATCAATGGAAGTTTCAGATGCAGTACAAATTTATACAAAATATATGGGGCGGTGGTTTCATCTGCCCTGTGTAACTGGAAAAAATTAGATTATCTCAGGCACATCTGGATCCAGGGTCTCAATCTTATCTAACAGATTTCTTTTTTTTCATGCCTGTTCTTGCATCTGAGTTAATGTAGTCTCAGGAGGTATGTTCTGGAAGGCAAGGATGATGACTGTAAGTTTAGCTACCCTACTAGAAAGAAAAAGTCTTTCTGATGATGCCAACATGTTGGAGAGGACCTAATTGATTCAGTTTGAATCACATGCACTTCTCTGAAACAATTAATCTGTTGAGAGGGAAGAGGCATGTCTGAGGGCTTCTGCCAGATCTGGGGGTTGTACCAAGCAGGCCCACTTGGATCACAGGGACAGAGGAGTGTGTTTGGGAAAGGAATGTTAAGGCAGCTGAGTAGACAAAACTAGAGAGTTTCCATTACTTAGGACGCATGTCATGTCTTAAAGAATGAACAGCAATGAGAATGGAGTGTTTTAGGTGGGGAGAACAACAAATCAAAAGGCAAAGAGAGGAAGAAAAACAAACTTGACCTATTTATGTAATATTAAGAAAGCTGGCTAAATACAATGCCAAATTCCATAGAACATAATAAAAAGAACTAAGGAATTAGAGACAGGTAAAACTTGGACAAAAATCTCAACTTCACTATTTATTGATTGTTATTCCTTAAGCAAGATGTTTAACTGCTTAGAACCTCAGTTTCTTTATCTATAGAAAGGACGATAATATGATCTATATGACAGAGTCATTCTGACAGTAAATGAGATGTGCCTATAGCTTCCGGTGCATTTTCCAAAATGTATTACTTAGCAGTAAAACTAAAAATTAAATGACAGCATGATGATAGTGATGATGATTAAAATCAGAGGAGTTTTGTTTAGGGGAAAGTAGGCACTGGAAGGCAATCACTAGTTAAAAAGTTGCCCCCATCCCCGACTCCTGTTAGAGATAGTCATTGTGATTGCTGGCACAGCTCCTCCAGTTAGGAGGTCACCCTGAGGTACAAATAACGACGTCATCTTGCCCTTGGGTGACAACAGAGATTTTGAGAAGTCGGAAAGCAGAGAAGAAATAGGGGCTTATAATCCACAATTTAGAATTTTGTATTTCCTTAGAATAACTTTAATCATAATTTCTTCTGGCTTTCATTCGACAGAGAAGTTGGAGAGAAGAGGAGGAACGGGCATATTATTTAGTGAGTCCCATTTGCCACTGCATCGTAGATCACCATATGTTCACCATATCTATATGAACCTATTTTAAGCTCATTTTGCACGTATGCCCCCAAATTATTTCCATCTCATACATCTATATAAAATTTATTTTTGAAAAAAACTTTTGTAGAAGTATAACTTTCAACCTTTTGCCGTTCTAAGCCTAATTTATTTTGCTTCTATTTTTCACAAGTTTCTTATTGATGTTTTTAGAATATTGTTTTCAAGGATTCTGGACTGATTCTCCATGATAACTCTTCTTATATCCTATGGTGAACAAATGTATAAGAATCTGTATATAATTAACAAATTGAAAAAATGCAGCTAATACTTAAAAAGAATAGGAAACATCAAATGGCACCATGACTTAGCAGTTGGCTGCTTTTCAACATTATGAAATGTAAGAAAAACTTAAGCCTTTCTATGAATTGTTACCAACTCAAATTTAAATTTTATTTTTCCTTCATTATTGTTAATTTCTATAAAATATATACTTCTCAAATTAATTTATTCAGTCTTCTTTTCAAATATAGGAAAAATGGACACTGCCTAAGGTACTCAGAATACATTGTTTGTATTGGAGGCATCTGTCATATAGATTACTCTATATTCTGAGCCCTAAAAAACAATTATATTGTTTAGAATTCGACTTTATCTTTACAGAATGGATTTTTCTTTTTCAGGAATCCTAGATTCATTAAGGCATTTAAAAGTCTAGTATTTGAATTATCTTCACTACAATTGGCTCAAACTCTATTTAAGAAAAAAATATCAACTGTTTTTTTAATTACTGGTAAAATTGTTGAATTTTCCCCTAATCATATATGTAAGTTTAATTTAAATCTTATAAACATGAAGCACACTAAGTCAGACACCCCAAATGCAAGCCCAGATAATGTTCTTTTCAGCAGGTCACAAAATCTCATTTTGGAAGACGCACATCATCTGTGATAATGCCTTGATTAAAGTGACCCCAGAGGGGCACACGTGTATTTGGGCTTTGGAAATGAGCTTATCATTACTTCTGAAGAAGTGAAGCAATCAATAGTTTTATCACTTCTTCTCCCTCTGATAGATCTTTAGAGGGAAAACTGTGGTAGTGGATATTCACATTAAAAGAGAAACAACAGAAGAAAAAAGCCACCAGAAGAAAAATGTGTTCTAGTCAAATTTTCCTGCACCTTAATAGCAAGTTTAAAACTAGTTGGCTTAATATGAATACTTTGGAGACAGTAATATTTAAAAACACATTTATGTATGATACCTCATTTAAAGTTTATCAAGAAATAGAAAGTAGACAGGAGTGTGAAAAAACCAAAGCACAAGTGAATGAGTTACCTGTATCTATCTAGACAAGTTTCTCAACTCCTAATTATCACATGAGACAATGTCTATCAAATGCTACGTGCACAGTGTTAGGATCCTGGGTTCTCCTGTGCTTGCTAACATTGCCTCGTAGCCTAATAGGATCAGTGGGCTAGGAGGCATTCAAAACACATTCAGAAATCCTTTTTTAAAGTTGTGGTAAAATACACATAACATAAAATTTGACACTGATTGTTGGCAATACTAAGAGACATAGAACATGAATGCCCTGCATTTGCAGATTCTGCTCCACTAGAATGTACATTTAATGAGGGCAATGACTACACCCTTAAACAATGCCTGGCACGGTCTGTACACGCAATAAATATTTACTAACTGCTTTAGGGAAAGCTATTTTCCACATTATACATGCAGCCTCAAATCCCATAACCTCTAGCAGAACACATTTCCCCTTTCTACCTTAGTTTCTCCATCCAGCAGATTTAAATGTTGCCGTGTCACTTTCCAAGACCACATACAAAATATTACACATTAAGTCATAAGATGGAAATAAAGATTAATTATGAATGAGAGCTGGTGAAGGACAACAACACAGGAAGCCACAAATCCAGTGACATTTTAAACAGACTCCTTGATTACAATGCTTTATGTAGAAGAGGTGGACGGCTATACCACTTCTAAGCCCTTAACATAGCAATGCTTAAATAACCAGCTTTGAAAGACTAACAATAGATTTTAGCTCTATCCCTGCAACAGCATAACAATCTCACACACACACACACACACACACACACACAGAGAAATAATAAGCTGAAGGCCCCACTGAAATATATGCATCTTAGATATCTTCTTAAAAGCTATGTGAGCACAAAAGATGCCACTGCTGTTCCAACACATGAGCCTTTGATGTTCCCTCATCTTTACATCATAGAAGGAGCTCAAAGGGTTAATTAAAATTTAATGATATCGGCAGTATTTTGAAAAAGTTATGAACTTGGGTGAGATCAATCACTTTCTTGGACTGCCTGACTTCAAAGCAGACATTATGCAAAAGGAGAAAGGGGGAAAACTGCTCCCATTCTGAACTGAATTCATAAGCAAGGATTTTCTCATTAGTGGTCTGCACATGGAGGAGATTCCAAGTTCAAACTAAAAAGAGGTGAGATGCCAAAAAGTGGTTAATCTGAATGTTAAGCCTTTGATGCTGATCGCATTTATATTTGAATGAACATGTTACCAGAAGCATCGAAACACTGAAAGACATCAAATCAGAAACTTGGAATTAGGAAGTATAAACAGCTTTTTTTCTTGATTTCTGCTTTTGAAATCACATTTTGTTTGCCTGGATTTAGCAAAAGAAGAAACAAAGAAAACCAGACTAATTAACTTGTTTACTCCTTCTTAGTGACATTCTATAGAATGACATTTAAAATAACTAATCTAAACTTCTGTCAAAATGTAAACTTTTGGCTGTCTTTTAGGGTTTTTCTCTACCTGTGTCATCATTACTTAAGTTCCCTAAGTATAATTTCACTCTTCCTTTGAAATTCTTTTATGTATGTAAAGGGTGATATTTTTCAACAAAAAGAAAGTATCTTTTTTTTTCTTTTACATAAATGTTTATGCATCATTTGTGGTTACAACTTGAGGTGAATTTGGTCACATCAACATAAGTTAGAAACTTAGGAGGAAAGCCTGTTTTGAAACAAATATGAATTGTCACTGAAGGCCAGGAAAAGCTCCCAACCTGGCAGACCCAAAAATTAAGGGCATCCTGTCAGATGACCAATATTTTATCTGATTAAATGAAACATAGGAATTATACCCAATATTTGGAGTTTTGACTCACTTTTTATTTGTGTTTTGATTTCTAAACAAGGAAGGAATGTCTTATGGTGCACAAAGGGTAGAGCTGGGGTAACAGATTCAAATGCCTGGGGGAGTCCTGCAGGTAACAAGCACAAGCAGGAGGTCAGGTATAGGGCAACTGCAAGTGGAGCTGATAGCTAAAGTCTTCCACATTTCATACATTGACAATTGTTATCATCACCTAATAAAACACATCTGGTGGTGAGATTCAGCCAGGAGCCATCTGTTCAGAACCTTGGAACTACATTTAATTTTCTTGAATTAAATATAGTGATTGTGGCACATACAAACTTTGATGCTCTCCATATTTTCAGAAACTAAACAAAACACTTCCCCCTCACAGGTACTACTTATGCATTGCTATTCTCTGATTCATTAGGAAGCAATAGCAAATATTCTTTCAAATATCTCTTCTTTATAATCTCAAAAAAAAACATTCTCTTAGTATTATACTTTTTATGTTTCCATGTTTTTGTTCTGTTTTTCTGTTTCTTTAAATTAAAAAAAAACAAAATAATTCAATTCTTCCCTTTTTTGCCCCTCTTTCTTCACACATTGCCAAGTATACTATCTTTATTATATCCATTTTTATTTTTTTCATTTACTTCTGAATATTCTTAACACACAATATATAGGTAAATGTATTTTACAAACATTTACATAGCACATACTCTCACATAATACATAGGTAAATGATATGATAGGCAAAGGACTATGAAACAATAGCATATGGTAAATACATCAGAATTTTGACAGGTTCAAGGGTGGGGAGTAGAAGACGAAGGGTACATAGGTTACAGTTTTGAATCAGGTGAACAGGGTGGACAAGAGTAAGAAAGTGATCTTTAAGTAAAGATCTGAAGACAATGAAGTCAGTCAGATAACGTTGATGGACAAGAGCATTCTAGGCCAAAGTAGCCATGCAAAGCCCTAACGGGAAGAATGGTTGCCATGTTCAAGTTGAACGAGCAGTTTTTCAGGCACAGGAAGCAAGGAGAGATTCCACACATCAGGGCTCTGTATCAACTCATATTTCAGAGCATCTTTAGCAGAGCTGTTTGGTATCAATCCTATTAGTTTCCTTTTTTTTTTTTTAATCCTGTCTTCTCATTAATCTAGTGTTTCCCCATCTACCTACCCCATCCCTGTTTTCTTTTTGTTCCATTTCTCTCTAAAATGAATCACAAATACTGTGTCAAGATTAAGACTTCTCTTTAAATCTATTTGTTTTTATTTCTATAAAGAAAAGTATCAACATAGAACAATGCCAACAGACAAATGATTCTAGCAAGAAATTTTGCTAAAGACATTGAAGATAACAGCTTTCTCATTTTAATGCACAGGTTTACAAGTTATTGAGGAGCTGATAAATATTTATTACATCTGCATTGCCAAGCCATACTTGAACTCTCAAAGTTTGTGGCTCGTTTTACATTCTTTTTTCCTGGTAGTGTTTGTTTTAGGACTAAAAATTCTAAAGTTGTCAAATGAGGTGGCACCAAGTTCACTGGCGGGGAGAATTTCTTATTTAATTATTCTTAAAATTTTTGGTTCATTTGTACATTATAATTTCTTTCTTGGAATGATCACCTCCATCTTGAACAGGAGGGAAAGAAACCCTGAAACTCTTGTACTTTGACAAGCAGAATACTTTAATAATGATTTTACTTCTCAGTCAAAATAAAATTAGCTAAGTGTTTTTTATGTGACTTTGTTAATATCACTTCATACCACAAATTCCATGAAAAAAGAAAAGGCAAGACCCTTCAGTACTGACCATTGATGATTCTCTCCAATTTCACAGTATGGCACTTTCCTAGTTTGCATATATCTCTTCCTATAATTAAGAAAACATTCTTTTCTATTTTAAGTTTTTAACTTGAAAAGCAGTGTTAAGTTCATTTCACTGGAAATAACCGAAGCAAGTAACTGAAAATCAATACTTTCTATTTTATTTAAATCTGTACTTTAAAATCTATTTTTGGAACGTGGGACTTAGTTTTCGTTCCTGATCCCCACTGTCAAGGATATCCGAAAAGGAGACTAGATTTCACAATACTGATGGAGGTCAAAGACGGAATGAATCTGAAATGTGTAACTTGAGGAGATTAAGTCCATAGGGAGATTCCAGAGAGTGACCATCAGTGGGAAGTCTTATGATCGAAGCATCTAACTTAGAAAGTCAAACCAGAGATGATGGGAGTGTAATCAGAGAATGAGAGATCATTGGGGAGACAGATGGAATGAGATGCAAAAAAAAGCCCTATGATAAAGAAATGAGGGCTTTAAATTTACCAGCCTCAAATGAGCAACGAAAAAAAAATAGAGAGGAAAAGATCAAAAAGAGCAAGGGAGGTAGAAAAGAAAGAAGAAATGGAGAGCTTTAAAAGTTAGAATAGAGAAAGGAGGCAGAAAACCAGACTGGGTCAGCACAGCTAATCATTTATGATATTTAAAAGGATAGGTTTAATGAAATACATTTACATTAAAGCAGGTAGGCAGTGTGACATAGAAGTTAAAAAACACATGCTCTGGGTTTAGACCATCCAAAAGTCCAGTTTCTATTAGGTATCAGCTAAGTTCCTGGATCAGTCCTTAACTTTGAAACCTTCTGTTTCCTTATCTGTAAAGTGGGATAATATGTGTATAATTCACGGTAGTTTTGTCAGAATTCATGAAATAATGCTTATAAGACATTTCTTATGGTATCTAGGGCATTGCAAACAGTGCAAAATGTTACTTATTATTCTTATTCAGGCTAAAAAAGTATTCAAAGAAGTTTATGCTATTACTTTCCCTAATTTACTTTTTAAAAATAAATCATTGCACTTTGTATTTAGGCTTTCATAATATCATTTAAATATCAGCTACATAAACAGCAATCTTGTTTTTTTTTTTTATGCCCCCTTTTGGAATAATTAACTGAAAGTAAACTCTAAAGAAAAGTTGGTTTCTTGTTCTCCTAAGTTTAATATACCATGCCCCAATTTTTGCCACCACTTTCACCCCAATGAACCCAAAACTCTTAAGCTAATGCTATAATTTGACAAGATCAGTTCACATAGTGTGTAGACTTGATATGCTATATATATGCCTCAATGGAATGTGTGTCTAGAGAGGACTCTATCAAAATGAATATCCAATTTCAAATACCAGAATCTGTGCACTATGGGATATGGCAGAGTGGAGGTCCCTTAAATCATCTGATCCTTTCTACAACACTGAGTTGAAGCCCACTATATACTAATCTACCTTGGCAACTTGTCTCTTCTCTGCTCCTTCCCCCTAGCTCAGCTACCATCATCCCTCAGAAGGAACTCCTAGAGTTGAATCCTATCAGGTCTCCCACATCTATTCTTGTTATCTTCCAAGCATTTTTGGCAGAATTATTTTTCCAAATATTATATACCGACAAAGCAACTGCCCTGATGAAAGCCCATTATTGTTCTCCACTGTTATTGCAATAAACATAAAGAACCCTTTAAAAATTTTTTTGATAGTTTTAATCATTTGCATCAAAACAATAAACATAAAGATTCTATACATTGCCTACAGCACTTTACCTACAGCCTCATTCTCCTCTTTATCTCCTGTCCACTTGCTCACTCCACACCCTAATCACATTGGCTTTCTCTTGCCCCTGGGCATAAGCACAGACTCTATCCTCCTCCATTTAGGCTTGGGCTGCTCTTTTCTGACTTCCCACCACTTATTCAGGTTAACTCTGCAGATTTCAACTGATTACTACCCCAGAAACTTTCTTCATCACTTCACCCGAGCTGTGCCCTCGTCCCTAGTAATTCAAATGCCTGTGTTGCCACTTTCCAAGAATCCTGTGTCTTCTCTTTGTAACACTAAAATATCAAATATTCTGTCATTTCCCCTGGAGTTTCCTATAAATATCATATGTAAATTGTAACTGCCATGATATATTCATCCTTGTAATTGTTATTTAATATCTATCTCCCTATTGGAGTTTAAACTTTATTAAAATTGGGACTTTGTTGTCTTGCCATTAGATCCCAGCACCTACTGTGTAGTTAATGTAATGCAAATGTTTTATGTACTAATAAATAAATAAACGTTTGAGGAAGCAAATTTGGCTCTTTAACATATGTGATCTTCTGCCCACCAGGTAAGGTAGAGTGCATCCCTATTTACAGCTGATGAACCCAGTCAAGAGAGGTTAAACACATTTTCAAGATCACATATCTAGCAGGTACCAGAACTAAAATTAAAACTTATGTTTTACTTAGAATCCAAGGCTCTATTCTCTACATCCTGCTAATTCCTACCCTTTCAGTTTCCTGAACTTTGATCCCACAACTACCTGTGTGAACTTACCCCTATTACCACCCTGCAAGACCTGCCTTAGTTGTGTTCTGTGTTACATTTCCTTCACTTCAGGTACCATTTTATTAAATCTTGACCAAAGGGAAACAGGACTCCTGAGTCCTTGAAGAATCATCCAGTCATAAACTCTACATTATGGGTTTCTCTCTCACCTCATTACAAAGGGTGTAAGTGTTGGAACTGTCAGAATCAATTATAATATCACCTAGAGCTTCTACCATCCTTAGATTCCTTTTGACTGAGTCATTTATCTCCAGATGATATCAGTGCTACTTGGAAGACTAGTTTCAGCAAATATCTCTTTTTCTTTCTACCCCAATTAATGTAGTAATAAGATATTTTGTTCATTAAAGTTAAACATGTTAATCTTGTTTGAAATAACAGCAGGTGAAGAGAAAGAAAATGAAAACCCATTTTATTTGTTTGGTTGGTGGTTGTTTTTCCTTGGGTATATACATTTCAATGAACCTTCTCATTGAAAGCTAAAATATCTTAGACAATTAGAGTTCTCTGACTTTCAGAAATGTGAGATGTGTAGTATGCTATTCCTGAACATAACAAGATCCTTTACCTTCAACAAAAGTAGCATGTGCCTCCCCATTCACATGTCAGAGTCTAGGCACTACCTCCTGTTTTGATGGTTCAAGGGAAAACACAGCCTCCTGTGTACATTAATGAGGCACAAGCTGCATATTTTTAGATATCAAAATGACTTTAAATGCTGATCCTTTGATGTCCTTAAGGGATACTACCAAGAAATGCCGAATATTAAGACCAAGGCATGAATATGTATGTCCAGATTATGTATAAATGATATATAATCACTTGTTAACCTTTATAGTACTTTTAGAATAAGTGTTAAACGAATAAGGCTAGAAGAAATAAGCTGTCTTTTGCCCTTTCCTTCCCTAGGGTTTTATAGTTCAATGCCCTCCCCTCCCATTGAAAAAATGTGGTTCTAACATTCTCTCAGAATGACTTTTATGCTTTAGCATGGTTCCCAAAATATCCAAATAAATTCTAAGTGTATGTTTTCATTACAAATATTCAATTATTATCGATGTTAGAAAAGAAGTTACAGAAAAGAATAAAATCCTACCATGCCATGTTTATCACATTTGGGCTGATGAGAGTGAACACAAAACCATTTTTTATCCATTCTCAGATCCTAGAAAATGTTTTTCCATAGACATTTCTAAATCCAGTCAGAGTATTTTAGAGCCAAATCAGAAAAGGATGGAATCAGCCTTGTTTAAGGGAAGGGACAGAGCCCTGCCCACTCAGGTACTTTGCTTCTCAGGAACCACTGAAAAAATGCTGCAGTTCATCTTAAAATAAAGAATCCATCCCAGCCTCCCTGGGATAAATTGTAAAAATAGATTTCCAGTGTATCTCAATGACTTGCCAAAGGGAATGAGGCCCGGTCAGGTGGCTAGACTGGAATTGTAGAAGGCGATTCTTTTTACTTTCTCACCAGAGCTCTAGGTCACTGTGCTTTTATTCATCAAATAGAAGGTTGACTGATTTTTTTTTTAAGTACTCTTATAGGTTTGGGTTCATGATACCCACCTTGATTCAATCATTTGGTGCTACTTCTAAGAGTACATAAAATGTCAGAGAGTAAAACTATAGAGTAAAATACCAGGATGACATAAATTAATTAAATATTCATTTCTGCTATGTATTCCACTTTGTGTTAGAAACACAGGACTAAATCATGAGCTAAAAAGAAACTATACCTGCCCTTACACAACTTAAAATTTGGTGAGGGATACTGGCACTAAGTAACCATCGAAATAAATGTAAATATACAAATGTGATTAGGACAATAAAGGAGTGGCACATGCCAACATAAAGACCTATAACTTTGTCTTATTCTGGATGATCAGGGAGGATGTAGAGACATTTTTGATTAAATAACAATGTTTTAAGAGGGCATATTTTGTTGATATAGTATGAAACAATTGAATAATGTTTACTTGTCTTCATTGCTGCACTTAAAAATGATTTTGTAGTTTCTACATTAATCCAAATTGAGGCTTTTGCTTCAATTTTATGCAAAAATACACCATAAGCATAATAGCTCAGTATTCATAATGGTATTTTTTTAAAAAATAAAAAACTATCCATCTTCATGATCTTGCTACAGATAACTATACAAATATTCTATTTCTATAAACATTCTATATTTTATTTTATCATGTATGACCTATCCCAGGCATGCAAATACTTTCTTTACATTAAAAGTAAGCTCTTTATATTATACTGAAGGAGAATATCTTCAATATAAACTAAATGGTAAACTAAACTAAATGTTAAGAATAAAATTAGTTTCTATTGAATAAATGGTATTGAGATAAAATTCTGCAACAGGTAAGGTAGGTATCCAATGTTATCATTTTGGTTACTAATAATTACACTTCACTAAAAAATCATGGAAATAAACAATACATAAATGTTTTTCTGACAGAGAGAGACAGACTATTCTAAGAAGGCTGAATGTGTATGTGAGGAAGCATGGACATATTAGCAGGAAAGGTAATCCACCATGGGAATGGTTCTATCGCTTGAAATAATAAAGTAGATATTTCAAGAAATAATTTACAATATGATTTTTTAAAAATCTAAATAAAAACTATTTCATTTAAAATATTTCAACTTTTTTGAAGAGTGAAAATTGACACAATGTTTTTATGTGTTCATCATTATCAAGTAACAAAATATTTGTAACTTAGTGTACTTGGCAAGCCCCTCTGAACATCTCAAGATTGTGAAGAAGGTAAATCATCAAAGCAATTGATTAGCAATTGGTATTGATACACGTTAAAATATCTAGAAAGCTCACATTTTTTTCTTTAAAACCATATTTTAAGCTGTAAATTAGTAAATAATAAAAAGTTCTTAATTTATCAAATATACTGTAATGGACTGTCTCTTTTTCATAACCTTAGCATAGAGAAGAATTAGGACTTGAATACAGGTATCAGAATAAGAAAGTATCCCTTGAATAAAGAAGAAACTGAAAGTTTTTGCAAGTTGACCAAATCTCGGCTCATATAGCATGTCTCTGTAAGAAACAGAACATACCTACTCTCAGAAATCCTTAAAACTTAAGGTGAGAGGGAGAAAAAGACAGGTGTTAGAAAACCTCTATTTTAAATAAATTAGAAATAAGCCTTAAATTCAAGGTCTTTACATCCTTCCTTTCTATTGGAAGGTCTTTGGTACTGACCTTTGTCAGGTTTTGCCTGCCAGTGTCTTCATATCTGTCTGCTTTGTTTGCTTTGCATACATTATTTGTTTCTAAACTTATAATTTCTAAACTTATGATTATCTCATATTTCAGTTTTCTTTTAAGTAAGAAAGAAAATGAGTAATTGCAAGCCAGGGATATTAAAATGATGAACCCCGTTGCATTCAGAGTCTGACTGCCCTGTGTGTGTTTGTGTGTGTGTGTGTGTGTGTGTGTGTGTGTGTGTGAAGACATAGAGGGGGTCCCAGTCATTTTGTGTTGACATCACTTCCTGGCAGTAAGTTACCTCTACAGCACTCTTGATCGTCCCCTAGTGAACTAGAAATGTTAATGTATCTTCCTGTATACCTCACATATTACTAGGAAATGAGATTTGCACTGCAGAGATCCTTACTATGGAATAATAGAAAACCCTGCATACATATCTAAATGCAAAGACAGTGGCCATGAAACTCACAGTTGTTAATCCAAACCCTATCTCTATTTTTTATTCTGGATATAAAAAGTTAAATAGAGCATTGCCTGGTCCATTTAAATGCCTTACCTGTTTAAATGGCCAAAGTCAGTCATCTAGAAATTGTAACTGTATTTGCTGCTCTTAAAGTAACCTATCTCTTTCTGTTTTATTGCTATCAGTCAGAAGGCAAGAAAGGGGGCTCTCATCCAGAAAGCATCTCTATCTAGCTTACAAAAGCTGGAAAGGTAGTTTAACACATGTTTTTGAATAGTTTTTTGCATTAAATAAACCCGAGTTCTCATCTTGATTCAACTACTTAATGTCTTTGCATGTTAGGTGGGGGTAAATCATGTTAAATTCTACAATAATGAGATTTGAAAATCCAGTGTCACAAATGGAATAGTGGTTTATTTATCTCCCACGTAGGAGTCCATGACAAGAATATGACCTCTGCTCTATAAAGCCACCCAGAGCTCTAGGCTGTGACATCATCCTCAACACATGGCTTTCCTAGTCATTATTCTTTCCACTCAGTAAGAAAGAAGGTGGGCGGTAAGGACAGGAATCTTTAAGATCACATATTGATGCACAGAGGGAAGTAAAACCCAGTGGAAATCAAGGAAGGGAGGGGCAAAAATCCTACCTAACAGGTACAATGAACACTATTTGGGTGACGGGCACACTTATATCTGTGACTTAAGTATTACAAAAACAATCCATGTGACCAAACACTTAACATTTTGAAAAAAAATATTAGAAAGCGTAGGGAAGAAGTTTTTGATTATCAAAAGATAGTATAATATAGTATATACAATTTATATAATATAGTATAGTATATTAGTTTGTATGTAGTATAGTATAATAATATTTTTCATGGATGAAATTCATTTTATTTTTCAATAAAATATATGTTCACTGGCAAAAAAAGATTATATACTGATAATCTTATAGCAGTGACTGACACAAAGCACTTTATGAGTATTAGTTACTCCTGCTAAATAATATTGTCATTTTTCATAGTTACTCCAAATTTTTTAATAATTTACAAAATATTTCCTGAGTTCATTGTTTGTGTCAGCAGGGAGCTCCTGACCCAGGTGATAGAAAATGCTTTTGCTTCCATAATACAAAAAAGTTTCCCTTTAACCTCGCACCTGAATGATCATGGAATGCTATTGATAAAGATGATTATGATAAGGGTCATGATCATTTAATTCACTGGTCTCTACGATGAGTGTTCCCAAGTTCTCTGATTTTCCTGGAATCACCTATATTTTGAGGTGTCCTATATCGGTTTTCAAGGAAAGGACTCTGAGGCAGAAACTTGGGAGCAGAAAGCTCTTTGGAAAGTTCCCTCAAGACCAACCCCTAATGGGTAGTGAAGTAAGATTAGATAGGAAGTTGAACTGTGATGCAGCATCTACAGAGGCTTAAGCAGATTCCATAGGAAGCATTTGATCTGGGATGGTCCTAAAGAGTTAATTCAAAATGAGATAAAAGCAACAGACTTTTGAATCTCCTCACGGACCAGCCATCCATGCAGGATTCTCCCTAGGAGGAAGTGTGGTCTAGGTGAGTCAGCTCCTTTCTGGATGGGGCAAATTGGAGAGAGGGACTCACCTGTGAGACCTGGGTAGCTGAGGACCTTAAGACTAAAGATGTCTTAGTCCTGAAGGAGGAAACTGAACACATACTGCAGCATCCACTGCAAAACCTAACTCTGCACTAACAAAAGAAAAGAAAAATAAAAAACAAATAAACAAACAAAAATAAAAACAACAAAACTCATGCCCACAGCAATCATACCACAGAAGGCTACCTAAGATTTTGTTGATTAATGGCAATGTTTCTCCCTGGCCAGCCAATGACCCAGCCTGCTTTGTCATTGAACCTGGCTTTTATCTGTCTCTACTTGATTCTTTTGACTGTTTCTGAAAATTTCAGTACTATGATAGAAACATGCTTCTTGTTTTATTCCCCGAAAAATAATAATAGCATAAATGTTCATATGTAGAACAATTTTTGTCATATTTAGGAATAGAAGGTAATTATAAAACAGATTTACAAGAAAACAACTTCAAATTCAATATTAGGCATCAATGTTTCCAGAAAGAGTTTCACTGCCTCGGGGTATTTTTCTCTGCTTATATATCTTTGAATCCTTCCACCTTTCTAGAATATCTCTCTTTTCTCTATTCCAGCGGTCCTCATCCTTCATTGCATATACTCTCCATTTGAACTAAATATTCTCTTCATTATATTATGCACATCCATGTTGTGTTCTTTCTTTGCTCCATCCTTCAGGTCCTGAAACTGGCCAGGAGGCCTTGCCTGCTGAAACCAGAAGTCCTTACCATCTAAAACTTTTAAAGGGTTGTCTTCAAAAGAATCATCTTCTTGAAGATAAATATTGCCTTTCTCTGAAACCACAGTACATTTTCGTTTTATAAAGCCACTTTGTCTGATTATCAAAATTCTTTTCAGAATACCATAGTAATCATTAAGAACTTTATTCCATGTCAAGCTCTGTATCATGGACTGTACATTCACTAATTCACCTCTTCCTCACAAAAACACCGTAAGAGAAAAGATTATCATCTCCAAAATTCTCTTCTCTCTATGGCTTTAGGCTAGGGTTGGCTACAAAAAAAAAATGTATGTTGGATTTAGAAGGTATAAATGAAGCTACAGTCACAATCTAGAATTCTATGTGGGGCTATGCACTCGTGTAGCCCATGCACATTTTCACTGATGTTCTGGCAAACCAGAGAGGCCAGTATCTGGAGTACGCACCTAGTCTAGTTCCCACTAACCTCAGCTCTTCTGAATCCTCACACAAGTGTGTGTGCAGCGATGTGCTAACAGGCACCAATTTATCCAGAAAGTCAACCACATCATTGAGGCTTGGGGTGGTGAGAGATCAGTACTGATATCAATTGACCATGGGCAGTCCAGTTTGTTCTCATGGGTTTCAGTTTGTCCTTGAGGGGTAGAATTTGTTCTTCCTTACTCCCATTACGTGAAAACCTTCCTTCCTGACTGCCTGCCCAGCTGACTTCAGATCTGAAACTGGAAGCAACGTTCTTACATAGACAATTCCCATAATCATAAGGTCTAATTCCAATAAGTCCCTTATTCTCTCTCACACATGGCTCTGCTTCTCTAATCAAGCCCTAGCTGAAATGACCTGAATTTAGCAGAAGACACCGAGGTTCTGCAAGGTTAAGTAATGTGTCTACTGTCACTCAGTAGATTAGTGCTTGGAGCTAGGATTTGAACCCTGGCCAGATGACTTGTAAATGTGTGCTCATAATCAACCTGATATGCTCTTTGAATATCTTACAGGATTGTCAAAAAGACTGAATGAGTTAATGTTTTCAAAGTACTAAATCAATGGTTGGCAAATAGTGGGCACTATACAAGAGTTTGCTACTTTTATTACAGTTATCTGAACTCAAAGATCATGCTGTTAAATACTATGCCATATTGCCTCCCAGTTAGTAACTGGAAAAAATAATACAAAATAACAGTCTCACTTTGTTACTATTGCAGCATTCTCCAAGGAATCAAAACCTAATATCCAGGGTTCTCTGGTTAGAGAGCAGTCAGCCAAAGTAATGATAAGAAGTGAATCATATGGACACCTGAGAGACTTAGGAAAAGAATGGGATGGGACAAAGCTTAATCTCAAGATGGGCACATGGTGATAAAGATACACATCACTAAGTCAATAGACAAATATCAATTTCTCACTTTAAGTTAGGGATAGGATCTGTTAGACATTGATAGGAGTCTAGGCCACAGACACAAATTCATGACTTTATGATGAATACCTTCTTTTAATCAAGTTTATCAGGATATCTCTGAGACTGTGTCCATGGGTTTATTTAGAGATAATGTCTATATATATTATCTTTTTTAAAACATTTTATTTGATGGATGCCATATACTTGAATGTAAAAAGTACACTAATCTTAAATATATAGTTCAATGAGTATTTTCATATTTAGACTCTCATTCCCATCAAGACACAGAATTCACTTAGTATTCTAGTTATAAGCATCCATTTAATATTTTAGTATATGTTGCTTTTCTGTTTATTGTTTGTCTGTTTCTCTCACTTTTTTTTTTTTTTTTTTCAAATGGGAGAATTTTGCTTGTAAGTAGAAAAGAGTTCCTTCATTCTGCTGGGTGTCACCCTTGTTTTTCTCTTCATTGTCATCATCATCTTCTTCATAGCAGCTACTATTTATTGACTGCTTGTCATGTACCAGCCTCTGTTCTAACTATAACTTTCATCATTTCATTTAATGGTGAACCACAATCTTATGCCAAAAGTAGTGTTACCCCATTGTAGAGATAAGGAGTTTGAGTTCAGAGAGTTGAAGTAACTTGCCCAAACTTAAAAAATTATCTGTAAGTGTTGGACCAAGGATAAATATACATTTTATCTGGCTCCCAAAACTTTGGTTGTAACCATTAAGCTATATTGGTTAGGAAACGTAGAAGTAAAGAAAAGAGATTAGGTAAAGAAGGAGCTGGCAATGGAAACAAGAGGTAGAGTGCATGAAAGAGAAGAAATGAAAGTCTTTACAGCAGAATATAAGAAAAGAGAAAGTTAGCATAGAGTATGCTCAATCCTTAGACATTCCAATATGAAATATCTAGGACATATTTAAGAAAAGCCAATAGCATGTGTTGGGGAACTGTTTCATTTTTGGGACAGTGATGCCATAAAGGAGGTGGAAATCTAAACTTAGATGCCATTTGGAAAAAATCCTTTTAAAATTAATATTATCTGCCAGTAAAGCAAAATGAGTTTTCAAGTATCTTGTAGAAACTTAGAGGAAGAGTCTATTTTTAAAAAAAGCAGGAAAAATGTATGGACAACTTTTTCTTGTATCAATTACAGCATATTTAAAATACTTATAATTAATATTTTCTTGGTTTAATATGCCACATTACTTTATCTTAATGAACATAAGGGTTTTCATAATCTCATTTTTCTTGATCTTTTTTTTTATTCCTCAGGGATGGGTGATAGATTCTCTAATCATAGGGTTTTTCAGAGCCATAACCACCCTTTATGTTTGGGAACAATTATAGTGTGTCATTTCTCAAGGTATATGTTTTAAAAGTGTAGTAAAAGTAAAATAACCTTTTTAGACCCATAGTATTGTTAAACCATAGAAATTTTAATTTATGTATAGTATAAATGTCTTCTGTTTGGAGCACTCTTTCTTCAAATAAGTGCATGGCACTGTAACTTCTCCTAGTTCCATCATCAAAGTAAGGAAAGCCCAAACTCTACAATTCTATAATTACCCTCCTGCATAATTGTTATAATTTAAAATTATTACATATTTAATTTAAAATTTACTGATGATTTAAAAATTGTCTACCTGGTGTTCTTATGAAAAACTGTTATAAATTCCATTATGTAGTGTTTAGTAACTGAGTTAGTGATGAAAAATGGAAACCAACTTTATAGTAGAGTTTACAAGTATTTATCTAAAATAGACATGAGGAAAAACATTACACAAATGTAGGTATTTTATTCAAATTTTCCTCCAACTGTCACCAATTGAGATGCAAATGAATACCAGACCTAATAGAGGTCATTAGACTCATATCTGTATTTGGCTGTTGTACAGGCGTAAAGTTTGGTGGCAAGAATCAGCTGTTAGGGGTGGGAGAAGATTATCCCAGCTGCTGGCAGTGGGAGCCTGAAACAAGGGGGCATCAGGAAAGTGACAAATGGAAATAAGCAAAGAAGAGAACTAAAAGATCAAGAGAAAAGAGCAATGTTATAAAACTAAGTTGATTTTGAGGACCTGTACTGTAGAACAGAACTTTTATTAGCAACACCTATCACTTATAGTAACTTAAGTTCTTTAGAGTTTTTTTTTTTAAATTCTTCTTGAGAGACTGTAGACATATACTTGTCTGTGTGTAAATGTATGTTGCAGTGTGTGAGACACAGCAAAGAGAGGGAGAGGGAAAGAGAGAGAGAGAGACTGAGAAATAGAATGAGAAAATGATCCTGAATAAATAGTCATAGCTGATATTTTTCATCCATAACCCAGATAATTTTCTACTTTCTTTTATTTATTTCAGGACATTATGGGGGTACAAACATTTTGGTTACATGTTATGACTTTGCCACACCCAAACCATGATTTGGGGTGTGCCCTTTTCCCCCCTACAATGCTCACCGTGCCCATTAGTTGTGAGTTTACCCACCCCCAAACCCCTAATCCCTAGAGAATATTACTGCCGTGTGAGCACCATAATGTTGATCAGTTAGTGCCAATTTGATGGCGAGTACACGTGGAGCCTATTCTTCCGTTCTTGTGATATCTCACTTCAGAGGATGGGCTCAAGCTCTATCCAGGAAAGTATAAGAGGTGCTAGATCACCATCATTTCTTGACTTGGTATACATATGGCCATTTATTTCAAAGGTGGCAAACTTCCTGAATGGTTAGTCATTTTTTTCTAATGATTACACATGTTTGCTCTTCATACCACTAAAAAGAATTGGCTGTTGTGGGAAAGAAGTTTTGGCACCCATAGTAAGAGCTTGGAAATCCTATAATAACCAACACCTAGTAGCAGACTGCTCAGAAGCATACAGAGATTATGACTCTTTATTGCAGTGTCAAGAAGCAAGTGAATGGTTTATGGAAAGGAAAGATGAACTTTCTAGTGATATATACAGGAGGAACTTAAACTTGTTAGTAAATGTAATAGATAATTTTAACACTCTAACTATTTAATAATACAGGTTGTGTGGTAGGCAGCTTATGATATGGCCCCCATGATCCCACTTGCTGGTATTCATGCTGTTTGCAATCCCCTCCCTTGAGTGTGGGCTGGGCCTCTTGACTTGCTTCTAATGAACAGAATATAGCAAAAGTAATGGGATAACACTTCCTAGACTAGATATAAAATGCTATGACTTCTCTCTGTCTCTCCCTCTCTCCTTGTCACATGCTTGGTCTGATAAAATAAGCTGGAGAAGCCTGCATGATAAGGAACTGAGAATGACCTCTGGCCAACCCCCAGAGAAGATATAAGACCCTCAGTCCAATCACCTTCAAGAAACTGAATCCTGCCAACAACCATGTAGAGGAGATTGGAAGATTCTTGCTCATTTGAGCCTTCCAGGAAGAACCTTGGCTGATACCATGATTGTAGCCTTGTGAGATTCCCTGAAGCAAAGGACTTAGCTAAGCCTGACACCTAGAAACTCTTGAGATAATAAATGTCTGTTGCTTTAAGCCACTAAAGTTTACAGATAATTTGTTAGGCAGCAATAGATAATATAGATTGTGATCAGAAATACAATTCTTAAGCACTATTTTCAGAAAATTTGCCAAATGGTCTCAGGAAAAAGTTTACCTATGTCTGTTTTCCAGTTTACATGCTAAAGATTTAAAAAGCAAAGACTGGGGAAAGGTCTACTCTAACCACTCTCTCTGTGCCAACAGAAAGAACATTCTAAAATAACCATCTGATTTGTTATATAGTTGCCTAAAACCATTCTTATCCTCTCTTCTCTAACTAGCCTCACTCTTTTGGTAATTTCATTTAACTTTATGGATTCAAATACCATCTGAAGGTCAAGAGCTTCCAAATTTATATCTTCAACTTAGACTTTGTTCTAAAAATCAAAATATATATCCTACTATGTACTTAAAATCGTCACTTGAATGCCTGATAGAGTATCTCAATTACAACTGATCTATCTAGCTTTGTTCTTCTTCCTCAAGATTGCTTTGACTATTTGTGCTTTCATATGAATTTTAGAATTTTTTTTCTATTTCTGTGAAAAATGTCATAGGGATTGCATTAAATCTGTAGATTGCTTTTTAGTAGTATGAACATTTTAACAATATCAATTATTCCAATCCATTAACATGGGATATCTTTCTATTTATTTGTGTCTTCAACAATTTCTTTCATCAATGTCTTATAGTTTTCACTATACAGATCTTTTACCTCCCTGGTAAAATTTATTCTTATGTATTTTAATCATTTTGATGCTGTTATAAGTGGGACTGTTTTCTTAAGTTCTCTTTCAGCTAGTTGATTGTTGGTGTATAGAAATACAACTGATTTTTGTAGTTTGATTTTGTATCCTACAACTTTACCGAATTTCCTTATAGTTGTAACAGTTTTGGGGTTGAGTCAGTAGGGTTTTCTACATATAAGATCATGCCATTGGCCGGGCGCAGTGGCTCATGCCTGTAATCCTAGCACTCTGGGAGGCCGAGGCAGGTTGATCGCTCTAGGTCAGGAGTTCGAGACCAGCCTGAACAAGAGTGAGACCCCCGTCTCTACTAAAAATAGAAAGAAATTATCTGGCCAACTAAAATATATATATAGAAAAAAAAATTAGCCGGGCATGGTGGCGCATGCCTGTAGTCCCAGCTACTTGGGAGGCTGAGGCACTAGGATCGCTTGAGCCCAGGAGTTTGAGGTTGCTATGAGCTAGGCTGACGCCACGGCACTCACTCTAGCCTGGGCAACAGAGTGAGACTCTGTCAAAAAAAAAAAAAAAAAAAAAAAAAAAATCATGCCATCTGCAAACAGAGACAATTTAACTTCTTCTTTTTTAATTTAACTGTCTTTTATTTCTTTTTCTCAAACTGAATAGATCCCAATCCCAACTTGCTATGCTCATAGCTTTCATATTTTAATTATTGACAACTCCATTATTCCAGTTGCTCAAAGCTAAAAGCTCTGAGTCAGTCTTGGCTCTTCTCTCTCATACACTAAGTCCAATTCATTAAGAAATCTTCTTGGTTGCACCTTCAAAATATATTCAGAATCCACCGCTTCTTACCACCTATTTCCGAACCACCATAATTTGTCACTGGGATTATTACAATGGGCTCCTAATTAGTTTGGCTGCTTGTACTACCTCCCCTTGCTCATCAGTTCATCAGTTCTCAATATGGTTACCAGGGACCTCCTTTTTTTTTTTTTTTTTTTTTTTGAGACAGAGTCTCACTCTGTTGCCCAGGCCAGAGTGCCATGGTGTCAGCCCACCTCACAGTAACCTCAAACTCCTGGGCTAAAGCAATCCTATTGCTTCAGCCTCCCAAGTAGCTGGGACTACAGGCATGCGCCACCATGCCTGGCTAATTTTTTTCTATATACTTTTAGTTGTCCATATAATTTCTTTCTATTTTTTAAGGGAACTCCTTAGTCAATGGTTGTTGCCTAGGAGCCTATAAAAGCCCAGCTCCCTTAACTCAGTTTGGTACAACTTTTAGGCATAATAAGTAATTTCAGAGTTTCGTGGAGGAATCAGGCTGAAGCGATCTTCTGTGGGACTTTGCCTGAAATTTCACTGTAGCTATCTTGTTGACCAGCACTCTACTGAGTATGGAGTAGTTGTTAAACAAATATGTGTTCAATTAATATTTGTTAGTTATACCAGCAGACTTCTACTGCAGAAATTAGCTATGCTCTGGTTGAAAATATTTCTACTAAAAATTAAGTGATAATCAGGAAGCAAAGAAAAAATGAGTTTAATATTGACTGGTCTCAAAAATTTCATACAGTTGACCTATAAAATATATCAGTCTTACAAATACAAGGAATGAAATATAGTATATTTGAGGGAATAAAAAATAAAAACTCCCTGTCATTAAATTCCCTATATGCCCTCGGGATTTCAATGGATTTAGAAAATCTCTGTCAGATATAAAATCATATAGGATAAGTAGCTATCTTAGCCAATCTCTCTTCACTATCCTCTATGTAATAATGTGGTATTCACAAGGCTAAGTGCTATACAGATATTATCTCCTTGAATCCTCATAACTATCCATATATCAATTACCCCATTTTGCAGATAAGAAAGCAGAGGTATAAAGAGTGTCAATAACCTAGCCAAATTCATAAAAATAATATGATTATAAAACTGGAAGTAAAAGAGGATAGGATAAGTAGCTTCTGGAAGTAACATTTAAGGGCTGCCACCGCATTCTCCACTGGTAGTTGATCATCTGTCTTCAATCACTTCTCTGGTCTTTTTTCAAAACCTTTTTCTATCAGAGTAGCAGAGACTGCCAAGGTTTACAGAATAAAACTAAAGTAATCATTTCTCCCTAAGAGAAAATTACTTTTGTGTATGGCATTAAACAAAGAATAAAATTATCTGAGATATAGCTAATACACTTTAACAAAATAAATGCATTTAACTGATTTATTATTTCCATTCTAGGTAAAGGTTCTATGTACACAGCTTATGTGTTTAATATCAGGAATGCATACATAATTTTCAACTCTTTTATATAAATATGTTAAATAATCAAATCAACTATAAGGACAATGTTCATGACAGATATTGCCTCATTTTGAAACAATCTTATTATTTTAATTTTCATTAAATGTTCCAAAAATGCAACTTTTCTTCAGTCCACAAAATTATCACAAGGAATATTATTTATATTGATATGACTTCTTAATGAGAATATGCAAAATATTTTAATTTTAAATGAAATATATCAGTCTTAAAGACAGCTTGATCATCTATGATTCATGTTTCAAAGAAATTTTCATAAGACAAGTAATAAAAACTTTGGCTAAAAAGCTTTTAAAATAATGCTATTGTCCTAGACAATAATTATATTTGTTATATCCAGGAGCAGTTTATTTCTAAATCCTTTACTTAATGGAAGTTGCTTTAATGTTTGCCTAAGGAAAATGTTAAAATATTAATAAACCAGTAACCTATTCCCTGACAGTGAGTCACCTGTTTGAACTTTCAGTTCAATCACATAAAAAAAAAAACAAGATTTAATACAAATACAGAAATGGAAGTAGAGATATATTATGAAAGAAGAAATACCTAGACTGATACTTTTCCAGTCAGCAGTGGCAACTCCAACTGTACCAAAAATAAAGGTAGTGCTTGTGAAAATTAAATAGAAAAAGTTAACAAAGATGAGAAAATCTTCAGTTTAAAAGCCTTCAGTATTGAAGCCTTCAATGGGCTTCAATTTGTAGTCTTCTGCAATAATCATACATTTAAAATTAGTTCCTTTTAATCAAAAAGAATATAAAGCACACTTTACATACAGAAATACTATATATCATTATCAGAGAGGAATATATGTAAAACATTCAAGGTTTTCTCTATATAACCACTATAGACTCAAGCATTATTGAAAAGAACATTAACAGTCTGTTAAATGTACACAAATGTAAGACACAAATCCCATTCTTATTGGCCCTTGTAATTACATAATTGATATGTCTAAATAATTTATTCAACACAGGAAATGACATAATTTAAACAATCTGCTGATTAATATTTAACTATTACATCTACATTTGTAATTTATGAAACTTCTGGACAATTTAGATAACTCTCATCTCTGCACTGGAATAGTAGTTCGTATGTCTGAGCACTTTCTGCCATGCTATTTTCCTGAACAAAAGATTGTAATATTTATAAGTAAACATGAACTGCTTCTGACAAAAAGCAAATGAAAGGTTGATAGAATCATAGCTGAACACACATCTTCACAGAAGCCAGAAGAAAACAGATGGACCTCAATTACCTAGCCACTTGAAGAACAATTGCTTTACTCTGATTCATCTTTAATATTGCTTTATTTCTAGACTTCATTTGCCATTTTCACATGTTATTTGTGTCTTAACAAGATGTTAATTTGTTAAATTAACTTACTTTTTTATACAGATTACCTCCTGTAACACCCTTTTTAGAACTTTCTACTGCCTGATTCAAGTAAACATTATCTTCCTTCCAGACATTTGCAATGGCTTGATCATTGGTCTTCCTGCCATCTCGCTCTGCAACTAATAATTCACACTCAAACAGCTAATCAAGTCATTGAAATCATGTCATTCTTCCATTTAGAAATTGTGGTGGATTTTATTGCTTAAACATAATGTACAAAGTCTCTAGTATAGCATTCATAGCTCTTAATGGTCTGGCCTTATCTTTCTAATTGTATATCTTAATGTTCTTTGAATATGCACTATCTCACCAATATAAAATTTTGACAAAATTTACTTTCATTAATGCTGCCATAAGTGAATATTTGAATAAATTGCAATATATCCACCCTATGAAATACTATTAAAACTATGCAAAAAAGACACATTTAATATTGACTGCACTGACATATCTGAGTCTACTTCTTATATTCTGTGAGCTGTAGGAAGTGTATTTTAGATTTTTAAGCTCAATTTTCCCTCCAATAAAATTGAGAAAACAATAATATATGTTTAAATTCTAAATACTTATCAGATATAATATACGGTAAAAGTGTATCGTAAGTGTAAAGTATATATAAAAATGAAATAGAGTAAACACAATATAAATGTTAGATTTCATGATAGTGGTAATAAAGGTAAGGTGAAATGATGATAAAGACTATGCTATAGTTGAAAGATAATAAAACAAGAAAATGTCAGAATAAGATTGAATATAATCTCAGCTATACACACAGGCATGTGTATAAATATATTATTTTGTAAAGGAATACTTGGACATAGATATAAGTCTAGAACTAAACATCCAAACATATTAATAGCAGTTAATCTATTAGTGAAGTTGGGTGTGCACATCTGTGTATATATACATGTGATTTCTTATGTGTGGATGTATGTCTTAATGGAACTTTCATTTCTTTAACATAGTTTTATATTGTTTATACAGTTTTGCAAAGCATCGAATTCCATAGAAAATTAAATAAAGAAAGACAAATTTAACAAGCACAATGGGGAATTATGAGCAGCAGTTATAGTAATAATCCTAACACAAATAACAGCTATAACCTCTGGACAATATGTAAAAACTTAATTTAAGGTATTGATAAATGAACAAAAGCAGGTAGATACTGGAGAAGAATTGACACTAGGAAGAAATAAATGGTCATGTTTGAGTTCATATTTTGTTTGGCTTGTACCCTGGGAGTTGCCTCCTGTTTTCACTTTATGTGGTGCTTAATGTGGAGACATAAAAGCTGCAGTCTTGCAAACTTGAAGAAATGAAAGGGAGAATTTGAGAAAGTCATTGCACTTGGAAAGTGAGAAAATCCAAGGAGAGTGTCACAGTTGAGGACCCTCAAGTAATGTAAATAATCTCTTCCCAAATCACTGACTGTCCAAATAACCACATAGGCATAGGGCATATTCCAAGAAGTTTAATGAAGACTAAAGAACTGAACAGATATTTCATCTGCTGTTCATCTTAGTGGAGACAGTTTGAAGATTGAGTTCAGCTATACTAATTACTTTTTTAGAATATTCATTCTTAAGAGGAATTAAGAGATCATAAAAAATTCAGAATCTGTGTAGTTAATTATTCACACTGTCCAGCATATAATCTGAAATTACAAAGCATGCATGGAAATAGAAATATGTGACAAATCATCAAGAGAAAAGACAAATCAGTAGAGACTACCCTCAAAAGGAAGAGCTGTTCGAAGCAATTGACAAAAATTGTAAGTCAGTTTTTTAAATTATGCTGAATGAAAATGTTTGTAATGAATGAACAGAAACACCCAATCAAGAATTAGAAATGAAAAAGTAGAAAAACAAAAATAGGAAACTTAAACATGCAATATCTATTTTTAATGCACTAGATGAGATTAATACCAGAGTGGAGTTTAAAGAAGTAAGAGTTTATGAACCTAATAATTGATTAATAGAAATAAATTATCTAATTTTTAGAAAAGGAGTAACAAGATAGAAAAAATAAACAGTCTCAGGAAAATTTGGGAGAATACCAAAACGTCTAATATTTGGAGTTCCAGAAAAAGAACAAAGAGAAAATGAAGTTTAAAATATATTTGAAGAAATATCGGCTGAATATTTCCCCAGTATGATAAGATATATAAATTTACAGATTCAGAAAAGATCAGGCAACCTCAAACAGAAAGATATAAAGAAAACACTATCTAGACTGATCACAATCAAACCACTGAAAAATCAAAATAAAGATAAAATCCTGAAATCAACAAGAAAAAAATGAAACATTACATGAAAGAGAACAATGAATCAAATTTAGTTGACATCTCATTAGATATTATGTCAGACAGAAGATAGTGAAATAACATCTAAAAATATTGAAAGAAAAGAACTGTCAGTTGAGAATCATATGCACACCAAATATATTCCTCAAAAATAAAATCAAAACAAAGACATCTTCTGATAAAATAAAGCTAATATTATTTCCCTGCAGTAGACTTGCACTGTAACAAAAGCTATAAAGTTTTTCAGACTTAAGTGAAATGACATCAGATGTTGGAGTATCAGAAAAGGATAAAGAACATCAGAAATGATAGATACATGGATAATATAAAGTTTTTAAAAAATAAATGACTTGAAAATAAATTTAATATTATACTAATAGTTTATAATGTCTATAGAGGTGATGCATATAAAATTATCGCATAAATATTAGAAAAATTGAGTAAACTTTTCTGTGGGTTTGAAACTTTCCTATATTTTAAATATACTGGTAAAATATTAATGTTATATTAACAATAAAATATTAAGAAAACATACTGCAATCTTTAGAGCAGATCTGAAAAATAAATGCAAAGATAAAATATCAAAATAAAATTCTAAAAAAAATGATTTAAAAGAATGCAGGTAAAGCCAAAGAAAGAAATAAGGAGAAATAGGAGAAACAAGACAAAATTAAAAAAATATTACCAAACAGTAGACATAATTTAGACTACATAAAAATGACATATAGTAATGGAACAAACATTGCAATTCTGATGTTCAAAGGTTTTCATGAGAGATTAAAAAAAAGCAAGGCTTAAGCACATGGTGAGTACAAGAGAAATTTTATTTATATAAATACACAAATAAGTTGGGCCTTCCTAGACAGAAAAAAAAAAGTACAGATGGTAAGCACAAGAAAGGGCTTACCATATTGCACTGCTACATGAATATATTCATTGCTTCAAGCAAAATAATATTAACAAAGATCTACAAGCAGATTTTATCATGACAAATATGCAATTCTCCAAGAAGACATAATATAAATTTGTATTTTATAAATACTAGAAATTCAAAACATATAAATCAAAAATTGACAAAAGTAGAGAAACAGACAATTCCAAAACCATTTTTGTAGATTTTAACGGGTATATCTTAAGAACTGGGAGAGTAATTAGACAAAAATTAGGAGAGATACAGAAGATTTGATCAATGCTATCAAGCTACTGGACCTAATGGTCATTTACAGAACACTTCACTGGCAAATATTAGACTACACAGCCTTTTCAAGTGCAAAGAAAACAATCAATAGAGATCATGTTCTTTGCGCCATAAAATAATCTTAATAAATTTAAAAAATTAAAATCATAGAGTAAACATTCTTTGGCAAGAATAGAACTAAATTAGAAAAAATAATATGATAACTTAAAAATAAAACCACACATTTAGAAATTAAAAAGCACATTTCTAGGTGGGGGCCAAGATGGTTCACCACAAGCAGACTACAAATGCTCTCAAACAGAGCATCAAAAGTTGCAAGGAGATGCCCACCTATGGATGGACACTCTTAGAGAAAACATTGTAAGTCATCAGGGAAGTGAATGGGGACTCTCAGAGTGAAAGAGAGGGAGTCAGGGTGATCCACTCAGCAAGACTGGAAGGTGCCTGGGGAAGGCATCCACATGTAGGGAGACAGGAGGAGACAATCCAGAGAATACGTGCTTACCCCATGGATACTGAGACTTGAGTTGGGGGGGCGGGGTGGTCACCATCACTCAGACTTCCAGACTGATCTAGGAGCTGCATGGAGCCTGTGCAGTGGCATTAAAATGGAGAGCTGGCAAAGCAGGGACCCATGGGGTTCTTCTTTTTTTTTTTTTTTTTTTTTTGAGACAGAGTCTCACTCTGTTGCCCAGGCCAGAGTGTCATGGCGTCAGCCTAGCTCACAGCAACCTCAAACTCCTGGGCTCAAGCAATCCTCCTGCCTCAGCCTCCCAGGTAGCTGGGACTACAGGCATGCACCACCATGCCCAGCTAATTTTTTCTATATGTATTTTTAGTTGTCCATATAATTTCTTTCTATTTTTTTAGTAGAGACGGGGTCTCGCTCTTGTTCAGGCTGGTCTTGAACTCCTGAGCTCAAACAATCCGCCCACCTCGGCCTCCCAAAGTGCTAGGATTACAGGCGTGAGCCACTGTGCCTGGCCCCACCCATGGGCTTCTGTTTCCAGAACACTACAACTGATGCCATTCTGAGCTCTTGGGTCTAGAGCACCTGGTCTCCACGGGGTTGGGTTTGCTGCAACCAACTTTGTGTCACCTCTGCTGGACCAGAGAGGGAATAGGAAGAGCACATGCTCTCAAGTGCCCTGTGACTGGGAGCCCAGTGCCCCTCCTACAGGGAATTTGAACAGGGGAGGCACAGCAGGCACCACTGGAGAAGCCCCATGGCAACTGCTTCAGTGAGACTTGCATAGGCAGAGAGCCCCAGCAGCCAGGTAGCCCAGCCCTGCAGCCTCGCTCTTGCAGCTCTCATGCAGGCTGGCAGTTTACCACCTCCACAGTCCAATTCTCTGCCATGGGCCAACTAGTCATGTGCTTCCATTGCACCTGGACTTGGGTGGAGTGAATGCTCTGGCACCTATGACAACTGCCTAGATGGTCTCACCCAGCTATGAATCCCAACATCATGGGGAAACCTGGGCAAAGCAATCCTCCAAAACACTAACTTTCATGGAAAGGACTTACCCAATACCTACTCAAGCATCCAACAACACCCTGGGGAATAACCCGCCACTTTGCATGAAGATCCTTCAGCATTCACTTAACCTGTGACAATCACAAGGAAACAGGAACAGAACAGCTATATTATAGGCTCTCAGGGCATCCACCCCTCTCCTGCTGGGTCAATTTTTCAGAATAGGACACAAAAGTGCCATCTAGGGACCTCTTCTTCTTCTCACTGAATAGGAGAGTTCCAGACAAAGAACAGGTGCACTGTGAACCTATCTTCCTTGAGCTGAAAGAAGTTTCAGATGAGGATAAACCAGCAAAAGAACTCTGGAAATATGAAAGAGAAACTAGTTTGACACCCCCAAAGGATCACAATAGATCTACAGCAATGGATCCCAACTAAAACGAAAATGTTGAAATGTAAGAAATGGAATTCAGCATATAGACGACAAATGAGATGAATGGGGTTGAAGAGAAAGGTTAAAAACAACATAAAGAAGCCAAAAAAGTATTTCAGAACATGAATGAAAAAAATGAAAAAGTCACTAAAGAGACAGATCACATAAGAAAGGAAATAACAGAACTTAAACAAATGAAAGAGTCATTTAGGGAATTTCAAAATACAGCAGAAAGCTTCAATAACAGGCTAGACAAGCAGAAGGAAGAATCTCAGAACTTGAAGACAGGGCTTTAAAATTAGTCCAAAGATGTAGAAAAAGGAATAAAGAATGAACAATCACTCAGAGAAATATGGGACCATGTAAAGTGAGTCAATTATATGAATCCCTGAGGGGAAAGAAGAAAAAGAAAAAAATCATTGAAAACCTATTTGAGGAATTATTAAGAAAAACTTCCCTGGTATCACTACAGATTCAGATATCCAGATATAAGATGGTCATCAAACACCAGGAACATTCATATCAAATAGGACATCTCCAAGATACACAGTCATCAATCTGGTCAAAGTCAAAAAGAAGGATAAAATTCTACAAGCTTCAGGACAACTAATCTATAAAGGAAAACCCATCAGGCTAACATGAGACCTCACAGTGGAGACCTTAAGAGGCAGAAAAGATTGGGGCTCCATATTAGGTATTCTTAAACAGAACAGCTATCAGACAATAATTTTGTATCCTGCAGGATTAAGTTTCATAAATGATGGAGAAATAACTATTTTTCCAGATAAGCAAACACTAAGGGGATTTGTCACTACTAGACCTGCCCTACAGAAAATGTTAAAAAGTGCACTATATACTGACAAGCACAATAGATACCCACCAGTGTAAAACACCCAAAAGTTAAAGCTCACAGCTCTTATAAAAAGAAAAGCACAAAAGAGAAAGCAAATCAACAAGGTTTCATCGAACATGATAAACAAAACTGTATCCCACAAATCGATGCCATCACTGAACAGGAAAGTATTAATGCCACACTTAAAAGACACAGAGTGGCTGAATAGATGAAAAAACACAACCCAAATATTTGCTATCTCCAAGAAACACATCTAAAACACAAAGACTTACACAGATTCAAGGTAAAGGGATTGAACAAAATATTCCACACAAATGGAAACCAACAGTGAGCAAATGTAGCCATTCTCGGAACAGATAAGGCACACTTTAAACCAAAAAAGACAAAGATGTTAATTATGTAATGGAAAAGGGAGCAATTAAACAAAAAGACATAATAAATTTAAATATATATCCTCCTAACACAGGAGCTCCCAGATTCATAAAACAAATTCTTCTATATCTACGCAAGGAAATAAGCAGTAGCATCTTAATTGCTGGGGACTTCAACACCAGATTGACAGACCTGGACAGATCACTGAAACAGAAAATGAATAAAGAAACACTGAACTTAAATGGGACTCTAGAACATATGGAGCTAACAAACATTTACAGAACATTCTACCCCAAAGCTACAGAATATAGATTCTTCCTATCAGCACATGGGATACTTTCCAAGACTGATCATATCTGAGGTCACAAAACAAGTCTCAGGAAATGCAAAAAAATCAACATGATACCATATATCTTCACAGACTACAGTGGAATAAAACTACAAATCAATTCCGAGAGAAACTATCAAATCTAAACAAAGTAACAGAAATTAAACAATCTGCTACTGAGCAATCCTTGGATCAATGATGAAAGTAAGATGAATTTCAAAAGATTCCTCAAAGTGAAAGACAAAGGAGAAGTAAGGTTTCAAAATCTATGAGATACAGTAAAAGTAGTGCTAAGGGGAAAATTCATAGCTTTAAATGCTTACGTCAAAAAGATAAAAAGAACAAAAATTTACAACCTAATGTCACATCTCAAGGGACTAGAAAAGCAATGACAAACCAAACCCAAAGCTACCAGAAAAAAGAAAAAAGTTCATAGCAGAAGTAAATGAAATGAAAATCACAAACAACAACAACAAAGGATCAACAAAAAAAATTAATTCCTTGAAAGCATAAACAAAATCAATAGACCACTAGCCTGATTAACTAGACATAGAAGAGAAAGGATACAAATAAGCACAATCAGACATGAAAAAGGAAACATTACTACTGATAACACAGAAATACAAAATATCATCCATTAATACAATGAAAACCTCTATACACTCAAACTTGAAAACCCAGAGGAAATGGATAAATTCCTGGAAACACACAACCTCCCAAGCTTCAATCAGGAAGAAATAGGAATCCTGAATACACCAATAATAGGGAGCAAGATTGAAATAATAATAAAAAAAACTCCCAAAATAAAAAAGCCCCATACCAGAGGGATTCACAGACAAATTCTGCCATATGTGTAAAAAAAAACTGTTACATATCCTGTAGAAATTATTTCATAATATGGGAAGAAGGTAATCATCCCTAACTCATTCTACAAAGCCAATATTACCTTGATACCAAAGCTAGTAAAGGATACAATAAAAGAAGACAACTACAGACTAATATCCTTTATCAACATACATGCAAAAATTCTCAACATAATACTAGCAAACCAAATCCAACATCACATTAAAGATAATTCACCATGATCAAGTGGACTTTGTCCCAGGGATGCAAGAAGGATTCAACATCTGCAAATCAATAAACACAATTCACCACATAAACAGAAGCAAAAACAAAGACCATATGATCATCTCAATAGATGCAGAAAAAACAATTGATAAAATCCAGCACTCTTTCATGATAAAAACCCTCAAAAAACTAGGCATAGAAAAACATACCTCAAAATTATAAAAGCAATATATGACAAAACCACAACAAATATCACACTGTATAGGGAAAAGTTGAAAGGATTCCTCCTAAGAACTGAAACAAGACAAGGATTCACTTTCATCACTTTTATTCTACATAGTACTGGATGTCCTAGCCAGAACAATCAGGCAGAGAAAGAAATAAGGGGAATCCAACTCAGGGGAAAGGAAATCAAACTATCCCTGCTGATGGTATGATCTTGTATTTAGAAAATCTAAAGCCTCCATCAAAACACTCCTAGTAAAGAACTTCAGCAAAATCTCTGGTTACAAAATCAATGTACACAATTCAGTAGCATTTCTACATACTAATAATAGTCAAGCTGAGAGTGAAATCAAGAACTCAATACCATTCATAATAGCTACAAAGAAAATAAAATACCTAAAAATATACTTAACCAAGGAGGTGAAAGAAAGATCTCTGCAAGGAGAACTACAAAACATTGATGAAAGAAATCATAGATGACATACACAAATGAAAAAAAATCCCATGTTTATGGACTGGTATCATCAACATTGTTAAAATATCCATACTGCCCCAGTGATTTACAGATTCAGTGCAATCCCCATCCAAATATCAATGTCGTATTTCACAGAACTAGAAAAAAAATATTCTAAGCTTTATTTGGAACCAAAAAAAAGAGCCTGAATAGCCCAAGTAATCATAAGCAAAAAGAAGAAATGGTAGGTATCACAATATCTGACTTCAAATTATACTATAAGGCTACAGGAACCAAAATATCATGGTACTAGTATGAGAGTAGAGACACAGACCTATGGAAGAGAATTAAAAACCCAGAAATAAAACCATGTAACTATGACCAGCTGAGCTTTGACAAAGCATACACTGGAGAAAGTAAGGTCTGTTCAATAAATGCAGCTGGGAAAATTGGATATCCACAAGCATAAGAATGAAATAGGACTCCTTTCTCTCGCCATATATAAAAATTGAAGATGAATAAAAGACTTAAATGTAAGGCATGAACCCATAAAGGTTCTGGAAGAAAATGTAGTGGTAAAACTCTTCTGGACATCAGCCTAGGCAAAGAATTTATGACTAAAACCCGTAAGGCTAATACAGCAACACCATAATTAAATAAATGCATCTTAATTATATTTAAAAGGTTCTCCACAGCAAAGGAAATAATCAACAGAGTGAATATATAGCCTACAGAATGAAAGAAAATATTTGCAAACTATACCTCTCACAAAGGGCTAATATCCAGTATCTACAAAGAACTCAAGCAAATCAGCCAGAAAAAAGGAAACAACCCCATCAAAAAATGGGCAAAAGACGTGAACAGAAGTTTTTCAAAGAAGATAGAAAAATGGCCAACAAACATACAAAAAATGCTCAACATCATTAATCATCAGAGAAATGCAAATTAAAACTACAATGAAATATCATTTCGCTGCTCTCAGAATGGCAATTATTAAAAAGTAAAAAAAAAAAAAAAGATATATGCTGGCATGGATGCAGAGTGAAAGGAATGCCTGTACACTGTTGGTGGGACTACAAATTAGTACAACCTCTATAGAAAACAGTATGGAGATTCTTGAAAGAAATAAATGTGCTTTCTCCCTTGCATCTGTAAGGGTACTATTGATTTATACAAATAACAAGGGAATAGTAGTCAAAAGGAATAATATGACCAATGTAAAGTATATAAAGAGAATATAATGTGCAGGGCACTGTATATGTAGATATGTGAGGGTAGGGAGAGCAGGACCAAGTAGTTTTAAAATGAGCCTAGATATGTAGATCATAGAAACTCTGTGAGGGCCTCAGTGTATCATGTCAGTATCACTAATGCCATCACTGGAAGAATGGCACGGTCAAACTTGTCTTGTGAGAGATTAACAACAAAAGAGAGTTTGTAGAATAGATTTGAATAAAAGAGAGTCTGGAAATGGGGGAAACAGGCATCATTAGGAAAATGCTACAGTGATTAATGAGAGATAACTACCTTAAATGGCAATGAGAGTGGAGGTTGAAGTGAAAACAGTGATTATGAAAAAAAAACAAGTCTGATATCAGAGAGACAAAATTTTGTGAAAAAAAAGTCTAATGGTGAGTGAGACAAGGACCCATCATCATTTTGAGATTTTTAATTTGAGTAACTTAGTGAATGGTAGAGCCATTAACCAGAAGAGAAAACACAGATGTGTCAGGAAGACATTCTAAAGTATATATATATATTCATTGCATTTCCCTTTTCTCCCCAAAGTCTATGATAGTTGTTGCTGTTGTTATGAATACTGTTATCATAATCATTTTAGAATGAAAAGCCTAATAGGATTTTCTAAATTGAAATATACTTCACATAACATAAAATTTACCTTTTAAAGTATATGTCACTGGTTTTAGTATATTTACAAAATTGTAGGACCATTATCATTATCTACATCCAGGACATTTTCATCATCTCACAAAGTCCCCTACCCATTAGCATGCAATCCCAATTTCCAGTTCTCCCTCAGCCTCTAGAAACCACTGATCTACTTTCTCGATGGTTATTCCCATTCTGGCAATTCTATATAGTTAAATCATATAATAATATGTGTTCTTGTTTCTGGCTTTTTTTTCCTTTAACAATGTTTCAAGAATCATCCATATGTAGTATGTTTCAGCATTTAATTTTTTTATGGCTGAATATTTTCCACTGTATAGATATAACATATTTTGTTAGTTAACGGACATAATCCAAAAGACAGACAATAACAAGTATTGGAAAAGATGTGCACAAATTCTTTGTGATAGAAAAACCTGTCACCATTGATGGTGACAATGTAAAATGGTGTAGTTATTCTGGAAGAGTTTGACAGTTCCTCAAAAAGTGAAATAAAAGTTTTTATATGACCCAGCAGATCCACTCCTACGTATATGCCCCAAATAATTAAAAACATATGTCCACTGAAAAACTTGTACATGAATGTTCATAGCAGCATTATTCACATTAGCTAAAAAGGAGAAACAACACTATGTCCATCCACTAATTGGCTTTTGAGACTTGATAATTATAAGATTAAAAAGAGATACATGGTTTCTTAAAAAGATAATTTAAAAAAGAAAGTAAAATGTGATCTACATATCATAGAACTGCATTAAAATGAATATATATATATATGATGAGTGAGAGTAAGAAATATTCTTGCATGTCAACTTCTGGGATAAATGGGACTTCAGAGAGATAGATGGAAGAGGATATTCTTTGCAATGTTGTTGCTTGTCACGTAATGTAATTTCCCTTAGCATCTTTTAAAGTGACCTAATATTAAGTCACATTATTTTTCAAAACTTTAATTTCCACCTTAAAATGAGGATAATAGTTGTATCTGTTTCAGAGATTTTGATGAGATAATGTGTGTAAATTGCTTTACAGGTACTATTATTCTAATTATTATATTATGATCACATATTGGTATTACCATTTTTAATATTATCATCATATATATTATAGCCCAAACAACAAGCATAAGGATCTTAGTAAGGGGCTTGATCTGTGATGGTCTGGATACCTTCATATCAACCACAACCTTTTGCAATTTAGAAGGTCGAACCAGTTCTTGAATTTCATGCCATTTTCTGACATAGCCCTTGTCAGAAGACAATAAAATATAATGTTGAGGCAAGGATATAGGGACAGTGCAAGTCTCCATGAAGCAAACAAAATTAAATCCTGTGTGCATTGCCAGGTGGCCAAGCACTACTCCATCCCTGGACACTCTAATTATCCACAAGGTTGAATGCTTATTAGGACCTTCTTGAAAAGAACTTTTTGTCCACATCAGTGGGGTCACACATGAACAAGGACTCTTGGACATCTCTCTTATTTTTGGCACTGTTATTGAATTAGAAACTGCAAAAATTTCAGGAAAAATGTGCGTCCTTTAATGCCACTTACAAACTTGCATTTTAGAGCTTTGTGCAGAGAGATAATATAAATAGAAACAAGTAAAAAGTGACATTTATGAGCCCCTCAAATTTTTTCACATGCAGATTGATTTATTTCCAGGAAATGTCTTCTTGAAGCCTGAGTTGAAAGGGAATACCTCTCTTTTAATACTACATGCAGAAAAAACCAGTTATCATGAAAATATCACTGCAATAAGCAGGTAAAACAAGAAAGAAGGAAAATAGAAATAGATGAATTTAGCATGAAGAAAACTAATTAATTACAGCAACTAACATGTATACTTTTATCACGTTTCTTGACACAACACTTTCGCAACCATGTAGGTGCCAAAGATTTAGCAATCATATATTATACAAATTTTGACTAATCCAATGCAAAACTAAACTCATTCTGGTCTACAACAGCAAACAGCCAGTGTTTATACTCTGTCCTCCCAGGACATGCTTGGAAGAGTGAACAGTGCTTGATTTGTTACTTACATATTAAATTCTAGATCTTTTCATGAAATTAGACAATGGGCAGCTTGACTTCAAATTTCAGGCCAAAATTTAATAATACTTTAATCTTTTTAAAGTACAAACAAACATTTTAATAACTTTCATTAGGTTTCTATCAACTAGAAATCAATGTGTATCAAACTTATAAAAGGAAAAATAATAGGAGTATAGTATAAATTCAGTATAGCTGCTGAAAATGAATGAACAAAAAATGAGATTATTTCTTCCACTATGACTATTCACCTTCCTAATGAGGGCAATAACTTCGTAGTGGAAACCCTGCATCAGTTTGTGCCTCTCCACTCCAAGCCATTTTTCCACACTGTATTCAGAGTGATTTTGATGCAAATTTTGCAAATCTTATAATGTCACCTTTTAATGGCTTCCCATATCCTTTAGAATACAGCCCAAAGTCTTGAATGTGGCTGACTCAGATCCTGTAAAAATGCCCCTCCCCTTTTCTCTATAATGTCATTACAGATGACCCTTTTATCCTTATTTTCTGAGTTCCAGCCATACTAGATTTCCTTTCAGTTCCTCAACTTATCAAATTATTTCCCTGTGTCAAAGTCTTTGTGCATTTCCTTTCTTATGCCTGGAATTCTCTTCACCTCTCTCACCACTACCACTTGGTTAATAAAATGAGATTCTCATTCAGGTTTCAGCTTAAGTACTACTTAGAAAAATTGAATCTGACCTACAGGACCAGATCTGGTCCTCTTACTGTACGATCCCATGTCATCCAATACTTCTTCATAGCACTTATAACAATGATAAGTAATGGTTCATAAAATGATTTAGTATCTATTCTGCTGGGTTGAAAATTCCAAGAAAACAAGACCTTGTAAGTAAAAGTGAATTTACCATGAAGCTAATAAACTCCAGCTTCAAGGCTCTTACCCGTATGGGTCTCAGCAGTTCTTGGAAAGAACCATAGTGGTGTGTTTATTTAGACATATGATTTTGTGAAATTTGAACAAGTAAGATATTTTAACCATAATCATTTAAGACTGTTTTCACTCTGACTTCCCATCTTTCATTCTTATAGCTATATGGTACAGCATTGCAGTGACCAAGGGCATGTTCCAAGTGCAGCTAAGGCAAAGTTGTTTTGAGGAAACATTTAGGTTTGGAATAATGGAATTTATTCATATGGTTTGCTGTCATTTCCATGATAGTTAACTTATTCCTAACTGTCCCTGTGGAAAAATGGCTTCCCATAATACCCCTACAGAGTGCTGTGCCATTGTGACTTGAAAATACAAAGTTATATGTTATATGCTGCAATAAACACATCCTACAGAATCTGGCACCTGAAGTACGTGGGTAGTGGAGAAGGAACAAGGTCTGAAAGATGAAAAATTCAGAGAACAGCCTGTGGAAAATTCTTTCAAATCTTACATCTCAAATATGTAAGGTTTTCTTATATTTCCTGACACCCAAAATATTTATGTGGCATTGCCAATAACAATTTGTGATGCGGCAATAAACTTTTTACAAATCAATAAAAACAATTAATTATCACTGTTAGGAGAAAATTATGCTTCTATTATTCCTATAGCAAAAAAGTTACAAAATTTTTGTTATATGAAGAGGCACTCATTGCATTTAGTCAAAAATATATGAGCATAACATTATAAACAGTTAACTAATATGAAATGTTAATTTTTAAATTTTGTAATGTTATGTCTGTGCTAATGATCAGATTTTTACCTTTATAACTTATAATCTCTTTTCTCATTCTAAATAAATGTTTACTTTTTTAAAATTGATTTTGTATTCATTTTCTTAAAGAGGGTTTCCCAAATTGCACAATCTTTAAGTTGTACAAAATCTAGTTCTCTCTATGAATCATTCTTTCTATAGTGCTGCATTTACAAGCACAAAACATAATACCTATCAATGGTAGACCCTCAATAAACAGTTAGCAGATGAACAAATGGCAATTTAATATTATAATTCACTTATTACATAAGATAAATCTATGGTCATTGACTTTTCTTTTATATATATATATATAGGTTTGACAGAGATAATTTGGTTTGAGGAAGTAGACAAATATAAGGATTTACCTATAGTGGCTGTGTTAAATATTGTATTCATTTAAATATTATAAAACAAATGCTTGGCTTGTCTTTTTAACATATATGATGTGCTTTTGTCATCATTTTTAATCTTTTAATTACTTTTTTCTCATCCATTACTTTTTATAGTTAACTACTGTATATGATCATTTTAGAAAAAAATAAAATACAATTTTTATTTTAGACTATACAATACATATTACACTGTTCTTTTCAGTTCTGGTTTCTGACTGGGTGAAAAAAAGAGCAATTGAACTTTCAAGTATTTATTGAATAGCTCCCTTTTACAGATAAGAAAATTTATGCTCACGTGATTTATTCTTGGTCAGAACTGGTAAGTGTCAGAAATTGGATCAGAATCCAGATTTTCCCATTAATTTGCATCCATATTAATGGATTTTGATGACACTGAGGTCCTAGAAGCCCCAAAGAGGCTACCTTTTTAGTTATTTTTTTAATCAGAGTTCATCCTCTATATTTAAACAAAGTTACTTTATTCCAGATTTTTATGAATAAAATGATCAATTTTTGCCCTTCACAATAATCTTACATACAGTGCCTGGAAAAAAGCTCAAATGCTCTACAGCAATATTGCTTCCCAAGGTAACAAATTCATAGAAATTGATTCAAAGACAAGAGTAAAAAACTGTTTTCTCTGTATTTTTATAATGCATTTTCTTCTGAATTTTATTTTATATAAAATATTACATAATGTTTTTAATAAATATGTTGAAAAGAAAACGTGCTCCATCATAAAATTGTTTGTTTACATATAAAATATTTTTAAAAGATTATAAGTGGGCAAGTTTGTGAGATATTATATAGGCAATCATATCAAGCTTAATGAAATTTTATTTCTCTGTTTTGTCAGTACTGGTGCATTAATTAGAACTGTACAGGAAGACACTATCTACAGAGAAAATTACATATGAATGATAACATGCTAATAAATACCAGAGTCTTCTAGAAGAGAATGATCAGGATTCCTCACTGTTATCACTATTATTATTTATATCCTCAAAGTGCTAAATGAGAATTAGTTGTGCTTTCCACCAAAGGTCCCAATCCAAACAAAGACATATTAGAATATTTTCTAGTACCATCAAGAATGTGGGCATGTCTAACGTTAATTTTGGTTTTCATAGGAAATATACAGTCAATTTTTTCACCAGCTCTGGAATCAGACAGCATTCATAGAAGGCTGGTCAATAAAAGGGCAAGATAGAATATCCAACATTGTTACATTCATGCTGATCACTCTTTTCTCTGATTTTAAAATGATCATTTGATAACCAGACAATAGTTTACTGTATTAGGAAACACTGTAATCACATCTCTCTATTAGTAATTTATTTCCAAACTAATTATAATTGCCATGTTCTCCCCTTCTACTCCCAAATTCCTGGAAATTCTAATTTTAGGGGGACTATGTGAACTTTTTTGCTGGTGCTTTGTACTAGTGAATTATCAGAGAATTTGTAGGAAACAAACACTAAGGAGATGATTCTGAGTCCTGCATTCAAATAGAAAAAAAAAAAAAATCTAATGTAAATCTTGAATTTAGAGGATTGACTCAGTGTTAATATGTACACAAGTAAGATTAGCTGAATGAGCCAAGTACTGTTTTTTTTTTAACTGTGAGCATTTCCATCCTTATTTTCAGCAAATTATTGAGTAAACTATATTACATCTTCAGCTTTCTATAATTATAGTATTACTCTTATGCACTTCTGAGTTCCATAGCAATTTATTTCTAGAAATGCTTTGTAAATTTAATGTGATGCTAACTAGAGATGTGAGTTCAGAAAAGATTTCTCTCTTAGATTTCTAAAATGAAAATTCAACTCCTGCAAAGTCAAAGCAAGTCTTTTAAGCAAATAAAGTGAGAAGATGAGAAGATAGCAACCTGGGTAAATTTGAGGGCTAACAGATGGTTCCTGTTTTACATGAAATGTTCCCATTACTGAACTCTGCATTTTTAATATTAGATCCTCGTTTTCAAAGTGAGTTGGAGGACCAACTGGAGAGGGAAGACAACTCAGGTTTATCTCTAGAAATCTATAAGGCAAAATGTGACATGGGCCCTGAAAAAATATGGGCAGTGGAAGGTTATTTCCTTAATACTTCTGTACATTTTTTATTCTCAGATTGGCTAGTGGATATTAAGTGGAAAAAAAATGAACAAAAGATCCCTACAGCAACCCAAAGAGCAAACAAACAAAATAAAAAGTATGGTTTTTGACTTATAGAAGTAGTTCATACATATTCATGTTCCTTTAAGTCTTCCAAATGAGTAAATAACAGGCAGTTTTATAGCAATTACTGGATTCCAATATTTATAGAAAACTGACCACTATGAATACATAATTATTCTATTATGTCCACTCTAATGAATAGAAAGACTATGTATTCATTTACTATGACACAACACAAAAATCTTGTTTTCTTCCTTGTCATGCAGAAGTGAACTCAAACACTTGGTGAGGAAATATGTGGGAAGAATTTGTTTTACAGAAATTATATCTGTATGAGATTAATGTACAGAATTTGGACAGATATGTACAAAAATGTATTATTTACTTTAGTGGTAACAGAAATACATTTTACCTAAAATAGAAGGATTTCATAATGTACTTTGATGAAAGTGAACACATTTATTATTCTCACAAGCTTTACTTTGAGAATCTGGGTGTTTATTACAGTTTACTTATGCCTTCACAAGAGTGATTACATATTTGATTTTGTCATTGTTTATTCTTGATAGAGTCACGAGGGACATTATGTGTACTATTAATACCTTCAGTAACAGAAAATTTTAGAAAAACCTATATAAGAATTATTTCATTAGAATGAATTAGAGAAAAAGTAATGGAAATTACCATTTGTATATATTAATTCAAAATTAAAATTGATGAGTATTTGTCAAAACAAAAATAGAGGACTAATTATAAGTATCTTATTGGGTTGTTTTTTATTTTTATTTTTTTTGAAATGAATGTTCCAGTTATTTATATCACATATAGAATTAGCAAATGGAGATGTTAGAAGAGCTGAATAAAGCAATTCACATTTTTTTTTAATATGTCAACAACTAGCTGCTAGCATTCATATGCTATTTGCTGTGTGCCTGGCACTGTTAATAGAATTTTACATGTTAATTTACTTAAGTCTATCTCGCAAGCTTTTTGATTACTCCCATGTTACAGATGAGGAAACTGAGTCACAGAGAGGTCCAAAGACTATGCTACACAACTGAAAAAAAATTCAGTCCTCAGCAGTCTGATCCAGAGCCTGAGTGCCTAACCATGATGCTATAGCAGTTCTCACATTCTTCCATAGCATAGTTTCAAGTGAGCAAGAGTTAAGTAGGAGATAGAAATGGAACCATAATTGGCCCATAAGACAAAGTGGTTCCAAAAGGGAAATGGGGATTTTTACAACCTCCAAATCTTCAACTTTCTAGTAAAATTCCTTGATGTGTTCTCTCTCTTGAATCCTACTATAATCTTTGGTATAAATTAAACTATGAAGTACTATTAGTAGCTCCATGTTATACATACATAATCTGAAGCATAAAAAGGTCAGTCAACACGAACAAGATTACACAGAGAGTAAATATTAGAGTTCAGGATTAAAATAGTAATATAATTCTGGTGGGTGCTCCTAACCACTATGTTTTATAGCTCTTTGCAAATCATTTCATCTTTATGATTTTTGTTTCCTTACCAATACAGGGAAAAGATTGATTTAGATTATCTTGATATTTCAGGCTGACATTCCAATGTTGAGAAATGTCATATATTTAATGACCACATGGAGCAGTTAGTTTTGTGGAGACTTTGCAAAGGCCTGCCCTTGGTTAAAAAGTAGACGTGTGTAGATGGATTTTCTAATAAAATTCATTTCTGCCAGAATACCAACTTGAAATGCCCACCCTAATGAGGATAGTACATAAAAATTAAGAAAGAGCCCAAAGAATTAAGTCATGAAATAAAGTGTTTTTTCTTCAAATATGAAATATTGATCCCCTGAAAATTTAATTTACTTAAAAATAGTTAAAATCTCATTGATGTTTTACCTTATTAGAGATAGCAGTGACCTACTATCTAGGTCAGACTAGACTTCAAGTAAGGTTTTGATATTTATTTGGTGATTTTGAATCTTAAAGATTTTGGCCAAATGAATTAACTTTGTGTTAAGTGCTCTCCTTTTTCTCTCTGCCTGTCTCTCATCTTAGATATTTTACAACCCACTATAAGATTCTGAGGGGAAAAAAACAAGATTGAAAATAAGGCAGTATTTCTGGACTGGTATGGTAGGTCAAGAATGCATACCTATTTTTTACTTTTCCAAAGCCAACGTGAAATGTGTTGAATTCCTTAGAGGAAAAAAAAACTGCATAAACTGATAAAAGTAAGGCCTATTTTATCTCTAAGCATATAATTTACCTTATAAATGTAAGCACACAAATATTCACCCTCCTTTGTGAATGAACCAGAACAACTGCATTGGGTAATTCTGTTTCACTTCAACAGAAAAGTAGCATGTTGCTATGTATTAAAATTATTCATTACAGAATAAAAGTCTTCAAATAAGACTAGTAATGCATATAGTCCTTATATTCAACATTGAAGAAAATGTTTCAACTATACATATTCTTTGATAAATGGTGCCAGAAGTTTCCATTTTTTGTGTCACATATAGTAAAGTTGGGGAGTGGAGATTTTAGAAACGTTGAATAAAACAATTCACACATTGCCCTGTAAATAATTTCAGTTATGCATTTTATTTATACTATGACTTTCTCTACCTAAACATGCATGTAAACAGCCTCAAGCTTTCTTATTAATATTTTACTCAGTTTCTTTTTCATTTAAATGCTATAAAGCTACATAGTCATCCATCCCCTTCCTAGGATATCAATCATAATTGTAGATTCAAATACTGTTTAGATGCCTAAAGTAAGGAAAGTCATGTTCTGTGTTGTTTACCCAATATGAATATGTACAATCTTGAAGATGAAAGTAAATACAATGTTATGATCAGTTATGTTTTATAATATGTGATTATCATATTGGTGATATTTGTGATTCACTATTTTTTTTAACTCACAGACAATGAATTGTCCTTGAGAAGAAAAAAAAATGAAAGGTATGAGACACTTTGAAGCATTTAACAAAAAGAAGGAATTAAATTTTACATTAGTAATAGGAGGTAAAACTTATTGAGGGATTATTATATACTAGGGCTTGTGCTAAGACATTCATGTGTATAATAACATTTAATCCTTACAGTAAGTTATTTATACTTACTTATAAAAATAAATTTATAACAAAAACAAAACTCAACTAGGGAACTTGTCTAAGTTCATATCCTTAAACTAAGAGTTATGATCCAAATCCAAAACTGATTTTAAACTCTATGTTCTTAATATACTTTAATTTAGTTAATAATCATGCATGAAAATTAAATAAGCATTTTAATTGCCTACTAAGTGTTCAGAACCATGCTGGGAGCTCTAGTGAGTTGAAAAAATCATAAGTCCTAGTTATTGCTCTTTGATCACAACATAGTTATTTGAAAATTGTTTAATGGTATGATAACATACAATTAAGTTTAAAACTGAGGGATAAAATAGTAAGTATTCTAGAACTATTTTTAAAATAGTATATGAAGCATAGTGGTTTATTAAATGGGAAAGAATATTGAGTCATAAATGACCTTATAGAAGTCTCAAGTTAAAAATGTACTAGCAGTACACTAGAAGAAACAGAGAAATTTTAAACTGCATCTCTTCCCAATTTTAGCACTGATAATCATCTTCACATAGAATACATTTAATAATAAAATGATAAAATGAATAACTTCACTATTCAACTAAGGCTTAGAATACCTCTATCATATCAACATTCTTTTGATCCTGAAATATCTACTCCCTGTCTCCAAGAAAGGCTATATATTAGGAAAGACTACATATGTGGACCTAACTACTATCTGTAATTAATTTAAGTGTTGTGTTGTTGATGGTGTTTTCTAAATTTAGCATGGGGTGTCAAGATGTTTAGTAATGGAATTTTCCAGGGTTCACATCAAAAACAAAATGTCTAGAAGAAAAACCGAGCTGAGGGATGGAAAAGTTGGGAAATAATAGGTCCCTTCCATTTAGCAACTTTTCTTTAAAAAGATAGCATAATAGTTTTAAGAAGATGATAAAAGAAAATATTAAAAGAAAAAGTGTAAAACACAAAACAATGTGACACATAGAGGAAGCAGATAAGGATATAATCCTATGTCTATGGTTGGGAGCATAGAATAGTAAAATATGGTGGATATATGTGATAGAATGCTTTGCAGAGGATACATGCAGAGGTCTAATGTGCACAAAAACAGTCATCTAGCTAAAAAGGCAATACTGACTAAAATAACAAATAGAAAGGTTTAAAATAGAAAGCATTCCTATAAAACATAAATATGTGAAAAGAAAGCAACAGTGCATTTATTTTAGTTTATATTATTAATATGTTCACCACCTAGGATGTGTCAAGCATGGTTCTAGGTGCTTGATATGTCAGTGAGACAAACAAACAAACAAACAAACAAAAAATAACAATGATACAAAGCTCCCTGCTCTCATTAATAGTACAATGTATCTGAGGAGAGACAAATTATAAACAATAATCAAATAAACAGGCAATGAGCTAGGGGGATAGTGGGAGTACTAGGAAGAGGCTACTTACAATTAAATAGGGTCATCACGTTAAGCCACACTGAGAAGGTGACTTGAACAGAGACTTGAGGAATTTGAAAGAGGTGGACTTTTATTTAAAAAGTAAAACACACAAGTTAAAACCAAGTACATTTCAAACAACGTAGAAGGTGTACCTATGGAATATGGGGAGGAAAATGGAACTTGAAGAATCAGTAAAAATTGAATGAATTAATTAATAAAATAAGTGGTGGGCCTTTCATAGATCAATGGTCATTTTGTTCTAGAAAACAAAGAATATGCATAGTTCACTCTCTACATACAAAATCCAATCACTTCCTTTGTCCTAACTATGAGAAACCAGTGATACGATCTTTGATCCAATAAGTTCTTGTTTAATGCATATATTGTTTCAGTTTTGCAAGACAAAAGAGCTCTAGAGATTGCACAACAATGATAATGTAGTTAACACTACTGAACTGTAAACTTAAAGATGGTTAAAATGGTAAATTTTATGTTATACACTTTATAAATATACATATATACATGCATAATACAAATGCTCCTTGACTTTCAGTGAAATTACATACCAATGAACCAATTATATGTCTCAATATCTTAAGTTGAAAATGCATCTAATAACCCAATAAATCCATCACAAAGTTAAAAAACTAAGTTTAACCATAGTAAGTTAGAGGTCATCTGTGTGTATCTGTGTGTGTGTGTGTGTGTATGTATGTGTGTGTGTATATACATATATATATAATGACTATATGTGCATATATATATATATGTGTGTACATATATATATACACACACACACACACACATACACACTATAGTTTTTGTTCCAGGCTCCTGGCACAGAGCTTCATAATCCTTGGAGTTTCTTGAGTAACAAGAATTCTTTGTTATGCTAATAATCCAAATCATGACAGCCTTCTTAGATACCTTCAGGATGGGCTCTGGTTGCCAGAAAAACCAATCACATTATTACAAGGCTGGGATTTTCAGCCACTCAGCATCAGGGATGGTAGAGGGACTGTAAGTTGAGTTTAATCATGTGATCAATAATTTATTCAATCATATCTACCTGATGAAACACTGATAAGAACCTTAGACAACGAAGCTCTGGGATTCTGTTGTTGAACATACTGACATACTGGAAGGGTAGCATGCCTTGACTCCAGCAGGATCAGTGCTCCTGTTCCTGAGATCCTACAAGACCTTGCCCTGTGTATATCTTCGCCTGGCTATTTTCATTTGTATCCCTCACTGTTAAACGATGATCATAAGTATGCTTTCCTGAGTTTTGTGAGTTACCCTAGCAAATTAGGGAAACAGGGAGTTGTGAAAAGCCTCAAATTTGCAGTTGGCCAGGCAAAAGTGTGGGTAGCCTGGGGACCCCACTTGTAGCTGCAATCAGAAGTAAGAGAAGTCTTATTGGGGACCTTGTTCTTTAACTTGTGGGACCTAACATAACACTGAGTAGTTAGTGTCAGAATTGAATGGAATTATAGAACTCCTAGTTGGTGTCACATAAGTGGAGTCTATAGTAAATATTTTCCTAATGGTGAAATTTTGGAAATATTTCCTTTCAATCAGGGGCAAGACAAAAATCACTAATTCTATTAATCATATCTGTATTGACTAGTCAATGTAAAAGAAGAAAATAATATGTATATGGATTATAAAGTAAAAAATGATACACTCATTACCCATAGATACATAAGGATATAGATAAAAAACAAAAATAAAATGTAAATTGTTATAATAAGAGCTTAGCAAAATAGCCTATGTAAAATTAATATAAAAGTCAATTATACTGCTTTTGACCATAGAAATATAAAATTGATTAAATATCTGCAAATATTAAATATCTACAAAATCAAATGGAGGTGACTTCTGCTTCCAAAATAGCAGCATGGAAACAAGTTGGCTTCACTCCTACTCAAAAAGAAAATCAAAAACAAAGATTATTACCAGCAATATACCAGAACTCAAATATAAGGATGAGGGATTTCTCAGGGGCACAGAAAAATGAACAATCTCCAAGTACGTAGTAAGAGAAATGGACTTCCATATCCATGACAATTCTCCCCGCAAACTGCCATGCACCAAGCACACAGAAAATTTATCCTTGACTCACAGTTTCCACACTGGAACGAGGGAGATGGAAATGGACGACCAGCTTCCCTACCACCTTGAGTTCCCTGGCAGGAGACCTTTCCCTGCCTCAACCCGCAGGAAGCACTGAGTGCCTAGAGAGAGAAATGTATGGAGAACAGCAAGAGACAGAAGCTCTGGAAATTCTGCTTTGTAATTCAAAGGAGATGCCAAATCAGAGTGAGTGTTCAGCAGCACCACGCTGCAGGAGATTTGTTCTACAGGTCCCTTGGGCACAAACCCCCAGCCAGCCTACACACAATACCAGAATATCTCCTTTGGGACCTTTCCCATTTGGGAATGGGCGGCACTGTGATTGTTTAACAGAATTGAGGTAAATTTGAGCTTAATGCGGCGGTCCCCAACCCGGGCACCATGGCCCGCCAGGAACCTGGCTGCACAGCAGGAGGCTAGCAGCAGGTGAGTGAGCAAAATCCCACATGCATCACAGCCTCTTGCCATCGCTCCACCACCGCCTAAGCCCGACCCCAACTCAGATCAGCAGCGACATCAGACCCTCATAGGACCGCGAAACCTCACTACAAACTGGGAATGCAAGGGATCCAGTTTGCGTGCTCCCCATGAAAATCCAATCGCTGATGATCTGAGGTGGAGCCAAGGTGGAGATGCCCCCCACGCACACCCATGTTAAAATTGTCTTTCACAGAAACCGGTTCTTGGTGTCAGAAAAGTTGGGGACCGCTCGCCTAGGGCATCATCTTGTGCAAAAAGAAGGCAGCGACCTAGCAGGGAAAAAAAAAAAAAAAGGAAATCAACAGTTCAATTACAAAGAATCTCTAAGCAAACATATCGAATAAAAACCAAAACAAGCTAGACAGAGAAGACTGGAATAAATAACTGAGTTTTCAATGCAAAGACAAAGGCATACATACACAAGAAGCCACAGCAAACAGGGAACCATGATCTCCTCAACAAAGAAAATAAAGAATCAGTGACTGGCTCTAATGAAATAGTGATATGTGAACTCTCTGACCAAGAATTCAAAATAGCAGTTTTAGGCCGGGCACGGTGGCTCACGCCTGTAATCCTAGCACTCTGGGAGGCCGAGATGGGCGGATCGTTTGAGCTCAGGAGTTCGAGACCAGCCTGAGCAAGAGTGAGACCCCATCTCTACTAAAAATAGAAAGAAATTATATGGACAGCTAAAAATATATATATAGAAAAAATTAGCCGGGCATGGTGGTGCATGCCTGTAGTCCCAGCTACTCGGGAGGCTGAGACAGGAGGATCCCTTGAGCTCAAGAGTTTGAGGTTGCTGTGAGCTAGGCAGATGCCACGGCACTCACTCTAGCCTGGGCAACAAAGTGAGACTCTGTCTCAAAAAAAAAAAAAAAAAAAAAAAAAAAACAAAATAGCAGTTTTAAGAAAACTCAGTGATCTCCAAGATAACACATAAAATCAATTCAGAAATTTATCAGAGAAATTTAATAAACAGATTGAAATAGTGAAAAATGTCAAACAGAAATCTTGGAACTGAGAAATGCATTTGCTTAACTGAAAAATTTATTGGAGGCTCTCAACAGCAGAATGTATCAAGCAGAGGAAAGAATCAGTGAACTCAAAGATAGGCTATCTGAAAAATACACAAAGGAGAAAAAAATAAAAAAAGAAGGAAAAGGAATGAAGATTGCCTACAAAATATAGAAAATTACCTCAAAAGACAAAATTTAAGAATTATTGCTGTTGAAGAGGGAGTTGAGGGAGAGAAAGGGGTAGAAAGCTTATTTAAAGTAATAATAACAAAAAACTTCCAAGAACTTGAGAAAGAGATAAATATCCAAGTACAGGAAGGTCAGAGGAAAGTAAACAGTTCAAGCAAAGTAAGACTACCAGATAGTATATCTTAATCAGACTCTCAAAGGCCAAGGACAAAAAGAGGATTCTAGAAATAACAAGAGAAAAGAAGTAAATAACACATAAAGAAGCTCCAATTTGTCTAGCAATAGACTTCTCATCAGAAACCATATAGGCCAGGAGGAAGATGAACAACATTTCAAAGTGCTGAAAGAAACAACAACAAAAAAACCCCTGCCATCCGAGAACATAGTATTCGGCAAAACTGTTATTACAATATGGAGAGACGAAGTCTTTCCCAGACAAACAAAAGCTGAGAAAATTCTCTACCTTCAGATTCATCTTATAAGAAATGCTAAAGAGAGTTCTTCAATCTGAAAGGAAAAAACACTAATGTGAAAAAAGAAAACATTTTAAGGTATAAAATACACTGGTAATATTAAGTACATGGACAAATCCAGAATACTCTAATACTGTAACTGTGGTGTGTAATCCACACATTACTCTAACATGAAGCCAAAAAGACAAATCTATCAAAAACAATAATAGCTACAGCAACCTGTTAAGAGATAGGCAATATAAAAATATGTCAATTGAAACATCATAAAGGCAAAATGTGAGGAGGCTGGACTTAAAACGTAGAGGGTTTTTCTTTCATTTTTTATTTATTTGTTTCTATTCTTTGTGATCTAAAATAAGTTTTCATCTCTTTAAAAAAAACTTGTTATATTTATAAGATGTTGTATGTAAGCTTCAGGGTCACACCAATGTAAAAACCTATAATAGATTCACTAAAAGTAAAAACCAACATATTGAAACATACTGCCAGAGAAAATCAGTTTACCACAAAGGACAACAGAAAGAAAGGAAGAGGAGTTAAAAAACAACCAGAAAACAATCAACAAAATGATAATAGTAAGTCCCTACTTATCAATTATAACAGCAAATATAAATAAAATCAATTCTTTAATTAAAACACATAGAGTGGCTGAATGGTTAAAGAAACAAGACCAATTATAAGCTACCTACAAGAGACCTACTCTCACATAGTGAAGCGGTGGAAAAAGATAGTCCATGCAACTGGAAACCAAAGAAAACCGCAGTAGCTCTACTTATATTAGATAATATAGACTAAAAATCAAACACTGTAAAAAGGGACAAAGAAGGCCATATATAATGATAAATGGGCCAATGTAGCAAGAATATATAACAATTATAAATATGCACTCAACACTTGTTTTATAGATTCTGTACAATTCAATTAAAAATATCACAAGAATTTTTTTTAAAGAAAATGACAATCTGTTTCTAAAATTTATACAAAAGTTGTATAGGCTGAATTTTAAAGGTGTCTCCACAAGTTTTCCTGTTCTATTTCTTGGTACTAGGAATATGATGAGATATCACACCTGTGATTATGTTACATGACAAGGGGGATTTTGAAGATGTAATTAAGGTTACTAATCTGTTGACTTTGAGCTCATCAAAAAAAAAAAAAAAAAAAAAGATGGATATAATCTAATCACATGAGCCCTTAAAAAAGGAAAAAGGTTTTTTTCTGACTGGTAGCAGAAGAGGAAGCTAGAGATTTGAGGCAAAAGAACTGACACACTGTTGCTAACTTGAAATTGAAGAGACTCACCTGGAAAAGACCTGAGAACAGCGATTATGAGCTAAGAGCAACCACTAGACCACAAGGGCAAAGACATTGGAACCTCAGTTATACGACCACAAGGAAATGAATTCTACCAAAAACAAGCATGAAATTGGAAGCAAATTTTTACCAAGAGACTACAAATGAGAACTTGGCCTGCCTATTCCCCATGATTTTAGCCTTAAGCAGAGAACCCAGACATTTCATGCTAGAATTCTGGCCTACAGAACTGTGAACTAATAAATGGGTGTTATTTTAAGCCAATGATTTTGTATGCAAAAAGGAAAACTCAATATAGAAGTGAAATTGTACAAAACTATGTAAGACTTTAAAAAAGAGAATGAAATGGGACTAGACTAGCCCTACCAGAAATAAAGAAAATTACAAAGCTATAATAATTAAGAGTGTGATCATGCTGCTAAAGAGAGTCGCTAGAAACCAACACATTGATATTTTGAATTTGGTTCATATTTAATGTGGTATTGTATAGCACTGGGGAAAGACGGATCTATTCAATAGATAGAATAAGAATTGTCATTTATCCATATTGGAAAAAAATGAAATTGGATCCAAACTTCTTACTTTAGAAATGAACTTTAGATAAATAAAATTTCTAAAATGTCAAAAGTCAAACTATAAAATTCTGCAAAAAGTATGGGAGAATATCTTTACAACCTTAGAGAGAGAAAGAGATTCTCAAACAAAACCCACAAAATATCATAAAAAATAAATATATATCAATCATGTTAAAATAACAACAGCACAAGAAAAGTAGCTACAGCAACAAACGCTTATGCTCCTCAAAAGATCCCTGAAAGAAAAAAAGAACCACGATGTTGGAATATATTTGCAAAAATATAGTTAAAAACTACTGGTACTCAAAAAAAGAAATTTCAAACTCAGTAAGAAAAAAAACAGTAAGTCAACATTTTTAAAAAAGGTAAATGATAAACAGGTATTTTACAGAAAAGAAAAAAGTAAATGACAAAAAAAATGCTCCTCAACTATAATAAAGGATATGTAAATTAAGATGAAAACAATATACATTTCTTTGCTAATAATAATGGCAAAAATTAAAAAACTAACAAATATGACTATACTGATTAGGTTGTATGTCAAGATAACTCTTATATGCATACTGCAGATGAGAATAAAAATTGTTACCAGCACTTTGAAAAATAATTTGACATTATTTTGAACAGTTAAAGATACTCATACTGAAAGACTCAACAGTCCCATCACTAAAATATACCAAAGTACCCTCTTCACCTAGTTCCCTGTACAACTTTGTTTGCTCACCTCACCTTTCTTTTTCTTTTTAAAACTTTAAACACAAACACCTCCTCTCTGCCAGTGCTCATATTGTTCCTTATCCCTTCTTTGCTCTTATTTTTTCCATCTTTCTTCTTCTTTCCCTTTCTTTATGAACAAATCTTACCTATACATTAAAAACAGTTTAGTCCATAAGAAACGCAAACATTTATCATTTAACAAATATTTATTAAGTAGTCACTATGTGCCTAGAATTTAGAGAACAACAGTGAACTAGATAAACATGTCTCCTACCTTGTGCTTGTTGCTTTCCAAAAAGTAACTAGATTTACATTTCCCTAATGATGAGAAAACTTATCTCCAGTGAGAATGGCCTTTATCAAAAAGTCCCAAAACAATAAATGTTGGCATGGATGCAGAGAGAGAGGAACACTCATACACTGCTGATGGGACTGCAAATTAGTACAACCTCTGTGGAAAGTAATACGGAGATACCTCAGAGATATAAGTAGAATTACCATTTGATCCAGCAATCCCATTACTGGGCATCTACCCAAAGGAACAAAAGACATTCTATAAAAAAGACATCTGCACTTGAATGTTTATAGCAGCACAATTCACAATTGCAAAGATGTGGAAACAACCCAAGTGCCCATCAATACATGAGTAGATTAATAAAATGTGGTATATGTATACCATGGAGTTATACTCAGCCACAAAAAAAAAAAAAAAAAAAAAAAATGCTGATCTATTACCTCTTGTATTATCCTGGATAGAGCTGGAACCCATTCTACTAAGTGAAGTAGCACAAGAATGGGAAAACAAGCACCATATGTAACTCATCGTCAAATTGGTATTAACTGATTTAACTGACCAATACTTAAGTAACATACTTAAGTATACTGTTACATAGCAGTAACATTCATTGGGTATTTGGCAAGTGGGAGGGGGCAGGGGGATGGGTATGCTCACACCTAATGGCTGTAGTGTGCACTGTCTAGGGGATGGATACGCTTGAAGCTCTGATTTGGGTGCGGAAAGGCAATATATGTAACCTAAACATTTGTACCCCCATAATATGCTGATTTTAAAAAAGTGACTAGATAGTTGGTGTAGAAACAGACAATAAACAAGTAAATCAAATAAATTCCAATTGTTCTGCAAGGACAAAATAAGTGGAGAGTGATTTTATTAGAGAACCAATAATTGTGGAAGTAGAAATGTATATTATTACTAACTACAATGGGTCCTGAGGAAAGGATTATTAAGCATTTTCTTCCTTAAGATAGTGAATTGCTAATATAAATACACACATGTACACATACATGGACACGCACACACGTATCACTTATTCAAGACTCTAAGCTTTCATATAGAATAGTCCATATTTAATTCATTATTAAGTTTGTAGTCAAGTACCTTATTACACTACTAATAGGCCATAAACAAACAGTAACTGAACAAATGCATGCAGCAGTAATTAGTTCTTAAGTATCTTTCTTCTGTATTGCTAAGGTTGCAATGCTCCAAGGTGAGCTTAGGTGGAAGCTCCTCTCCCTTCTCCACTATTATCTTCCTGCAGAAAACTCTGATTGCCTTTTGGTCTTCCCTTTATTGACTAAATTGGAGGTCACGGACATTTTTCTCAAGGAAGCTCTGTGACACACAGACCTTGAGAATCTGAAGGTGGAGTATAAATCAAGGTTAAGGAACAGCAAATTCTAGTTAGTGTAAATATTATTATACAGAGATACCACTTTGTATTGTTTGTGCTATTTTATCTAATAATAGGAACATGTAAAGAAATGCTTGCTTAGGGTAAAAATAATTAAAATTTTTATTTGTAATGACCGTATTTTTCTTATAATTCTTTGAATTTATGATCATTTTTGCAGGAAATAGTCTTCTATTTTTGAACCTGTAATATGTTTTCTATAAAATATTCAATTTCTTGTTCTATGCTAGTAAAACTGCTTCTCAGAAAGTTGATACTCACACACACACACCAGTAGTCTATGAAATTGAAAATGTTTTTCCTATACAAACGAAGGATTTTCATCTTTAAAATATTTGCTGTGTTGGAAACCAAAAAAAAAAAAGAAAAAAAAAACCCACAAAAACACAAACAAAAAAAGGAATCTTTATTTTTTTTTTAATTTTCATTCCCTTATAACTGAGGGTGAACAATTTTCATATGCTTATTATTCTTTTGTCGTTGTTATGCTTTGAAATACATTTACCACATTTGACGCTTAAAAAAAAAGACCTTACTGCTTTTAAAATTCATCTTTAACTTCTGTATTTTAGAAAAGTATTTCCCCAGTTTGTTACTTATCACTTAATTTTGCTAAAAATGACTTTTTGATGTATAAACGTTTATAAATTTTAATTCAAATATATTGATCTTTCCCTTGGTGATTGTCTTCATTGTTTGTATGTTTTAAAAGTCTGTTTATGCTTAGAAGTCCAGAGATCACAAAAAGTAATTATCTAAATTGTCATTTCATTGTTATAAGATTTTTAGCTTTACATTTACTCTAAATTGACTTTCCTTTAATCTATGATTTTAGTTTCTGTTGGCCTCTTGATTTTATTTTTCTATATGATGTGAATGACTAAACTAAAGACAACCTCCTCAAGATAACCAATATTTTCCAACTCCATTTATTAATTCTTTTGCAAATGATTTGTGATATTTTCTTAATTCTACATGGATAGAATTCACAGACACACACACATATCTATGTGTCTATGTTCTCTATTCATTCGTTCTTTCTCTCTGGATGCCGTTATACAGATTGCTGTTTAATATTTTGTGTCTTTACGATGTTTCAATGTGTTTAAAATATATTTTGAAAAATATTTTATAGCAGGCTTGCAGCCACCTAAGTTATATTTCTCTTTTATGTCATGTTGGTATGTTTTTAAAGGGTGCTTTGAAGAGAGTTGGCAATTTGGATAATTTAATCTTTTTGATAATTCTCTCCTCAACTAAATCATTTGTTTATTTAATTATTATCACTTAAAACTATAAGCAAATACCAAAGAAATTCTTTTGACGATTTTTACAATTATGACTAAGTCATTATAAAACAACATGTAGCCCTAAAAATAAAACTTTCTCCAGCAAAGAAACACTAAATTAAACTTTACTCTTCTTTAACTTATAAAATGATTTAATGTTCGACTTGTGATCTAAAGTATACCCATAAACAGGTTGCTTGAAGCCTATGGTAAGTCTAGCAGTGCCCTGGCATTTTCTCCAGAATGCTTTTAGAACTACTAATATGTCCTTCTCCAATATTTTTTCAGTATAATGATTGTCTGAAAATGTTAAGGGAGGACTAAACAGAACTAAATGCCCACTAAGTAATATGGGATTAGCATTATGAGAAAAGAGTCAATGTTTCATCTTTAGACCATTCCTAGGGACAGTGGGGTATCCAAGGGGTCGGGGAGGAAACTAAGGAAAATGGCAGGAAAGCAGAAGTGAATTGTAGAGGTGGGCTTTTGAAAGGAACTAATGAGATGTCATCCTCAATATTATCTGCGTCTTTCAGAACTTGAGGAATCCCTGCCCCCAAAAGGGGGAAAGGGAAGAGGATTAGAAAATAGAGCACAGTACCTTGTTATGTAGATGTTTTATTCTAACAAGGAGTGCTGCATTTAAATATAATGCTGTTTGCTTTGTGCAAAACTGAAACTGAAACATTTGTAAAGGTTTCTTTGTACTGTTTCTAATCTATAATTTAACAGATTTGTTCCACCAGAACAAACATTTGCTGAATGTCATGGAAATGGTTTTGAAAAGTATAAGTGTCAGCAAGATCGCCTGCGAACACGACACTTGAACAAGGCAACACCTGTATGCTGAACACACAGACCCACCCACAAAATGGGCAGTATTTCAGATACAGTCAGCATCTCAGCCATGGTTGTATTCTTTCAGTTTCCTTTTTTTCTCTGCCCTTAAGACATGGCCTCAAGCTCTTTCTCATATTCTGTACAAGCAAGAGGCATTAATCACACAAATCTACACGCCCATTTGTCCAGAATTGTTGCCTATGATCCATCCTTTGAATAACTTATACTCTTTTTTTTTTTTTTTTTTTTTTTTTTGTTTTTGTTTTTTTTTTTTTAACTTATACTCTTGACCTTTCTGATCAATAAGATGAATGATAAAGGCAAAGGCTTGGGGTTTACATCTTCGTAGAAATCGTCATCTCTTCTGAGCAGTTAAAATAAATAATTCCTTTGGTGTTATGCATTGCCTCCTGCAAGCAATATTTGTATGTGTGTGAGAACGAGATGTACTGCCTCTTCTTACCTTTGATGTTTGGTCTTGTTTTGGGGCTGCTCTTTTGACAAGCTTTCAAAAGCCCCCTACTATGAATGTCGAATTAAGTACCCTTATAAATATGCATGAACATAAACCTCATATACTCATTTTGGTGGCTACTCACTGTGCTGGGTTGCCCTGGAAGCCATTCCAAATGGTTTTGATTTTGCGTTTGAGATTCTTAATGGTGGTAATTATCTGTTGCAGCCATGCAGTACCAAATATGATGCGTGTTAGAGATACTTTAAAAAATAATAATAAAAGCGTCTAAAGATGCTAATTCCCACATTTTAGTTCCTACAGGGCAATTAGCCCCTAGTAATGATGTTTATATTTATATGCAAATGTTTCAGGAAAAATGAATCTTAACAGAGACTTCATATCAATACTATTGGGAGATGAGAGCATTCCATCTGTCTGTAGAAAATGCCTGCCATTAGCTCTACATGTAGCCTATTTCTGTAATAGAAACTATTTAATCTTAAGTAATTCATTCTTCATTTTGTGTTATTTCCCCTTCCTTCTGTTCTTTTATTAAGACTCTTAACTAATGTACAGTATGTGTGGCTCTTCAGGGCTTACACATAGGTGCCTTGCCACATTTTCATCTGAGTATCATCTGTTCTTTGAATTATTACCTAATATACTCACCATTTCTCATTCTAGAATAATAATTGAGTAACCAAAGCAGGCTTCTCAGGGGGAACTTATTGGTTAATATCCTCTGTTTTAGGGATTGCAACAACATGCATAGACAGAAATATAATGAAGATACAAAGTTCTACGTTATAGCTGTAGCTGTTGACTAGCTTCTGGCTAATAAAAAAAAGGAGAACAAAATGAAAGAAATTGAACAAAATGAAAGAAAAATTCATTCTTGTACATGTGAGGAAATTGAAGCTTCACGACATTTCGTGAACTCTTTGTTCAGTCAGAGTTAGGGAATAGACTCAGTCTAGAATCAACCTCACATTGCAATGCTTTCTACTAGAAGACAATCTCTTAATACTGAGGATCCCATCATAACTAAGTATTTTTCCTATATTCTTTTTGTTTCCACAAGACATTTTAAACTATCAATATGCAATTCAATTACTTAGGTAGTATCATTGAATATACTACTTGCTTATCTTAGATATATTCTTTCACAGAGGAATAAAATGAACATCCTTTATTTCTTTTAAGAATCATTGTTACATGTTTTAGAGATCAGGGGAGTTTCCTTTTAGAAACAGAGAATCTCAGTCCATGATTACATAAAACAAAATTGTTAACTGAATATAAAACTATCGAGGTCTATCAAATACAATGAAAGCACTTAAGAGTTCATATTTTATTTAGAACAATGAAAAAAAAAGAAAAAGCAGAACAGTAAGGATACTGTGTCATATTTATACCAGCTTTACAGTAAAAATATTCCTTTAAGAATAGTAGCATGCAAAGGCAAGGTTAGAATTTGGTGAATCTACTATACTTAACCAAATTTAGGTATACGGTAATTACCTTGGCTTTCCATAGTAAAAGACGTACCCCTTTGATATCTTTGTATACAGATTTTCCCCTTTAACTTAGAACAGACAAGGAAGCAGCCAACCCAAAATTCCTAAATAAGAACCAAAATGCCACAAATAGCACCATATTTCAAAACACAGATGCTCATTGTCACTCATTGTCAAAACCTGAAATGAAGAATCTGGGAAAAGGAGAAATTCAGCATCCTACCAGTGGAAAATCTCATTAGAAACTCTTGAGATTTATCTGTCACTCTGACAAGATAATTTGATTTTAAATTCCATCACTGCTAGCCCTAATTTTGTAAAATTAAATTGAAAAAAAGTGACTTCTTTTTCTCCCATATAATGAATAATAGGATAATATAAATCAAAATCAAGGGAGCCATTAATCAGAAATTACAGGAAAAAAATCTGAAAAATTTAAGCATTTGAGGGAAATAGAAAAGTCTCCCCCTCACCCCCAGTGACCAATCACAGAACTGGAATGAAGATCAGTTAAAAGAGATTTCTTATGAGGTTCAATTTAGAGCTTCAAAAATTCTCTTATCAATGCAGAATTTTAATACTTTCTTATAAAGTCTGGTCTCTTTCAAAGGAGCAGTACTTATCCATACCCCACGCTGAGCCCATTTTAGTGCATTATTATCACAATTCATTCCTGAATGATAGTTTTTCAGATTGTAGACAAAACACAGTAAAACGTCATAAATATGCCCTTACTTTTAGATATGTTATAGTTATCCCTTGGACTAACTATAAATCTTATAAAAAATCCAGTCCCTTCTCTTCCTGTTTCTCAATAAAGGAACAAATAAACAATTTAATGGCAGTGATTGATACACTTTCAAAAGTGAGGGCCGGGCGCGGTGGCTCACGCCTGTAATCCTAGCACTCTGGGAGGCCGAGGCGGGTGGATTGCTCAAGGTCAGGAGTTCGATACCAGCCTGAGCGAGACCCCGTCTCTACTAAAAATAGAAAGACATTATATGGACAACTAAAAATCTATATAGAAAAAATTAGCCGGGCATGGTGGCGCATGCCTGTAGTCCCAGCTACTCGGGAGGCTGAGGCAGTAGGATCGCTTAAGCCGAGGAGTCTGAGGTTGCTGTGAGCTAAGCTGACGCCACGGCACTCACTCTAGCCTGGGCAACAAAGTGAGACTCTGTCTCAACAAAAAAAAAAAAAAAAAAAAAAAAAAAAAAAAAAAAAAAAAAAAAAAAAAAAGTGAATCCACTTGAAAATTATCATTTGCTTTTTCAGTCATATTTCTGTGTAATACCTCAGAATTCAAGTATTCTCAGTTCCAGAGAGATCATCAAACAACTCATTAAAAAGAATAGAATTCTACCCAAACCAAATTGGAACAGAGTGGCATAACTTGAGGATTGCTTTTTACATTTCCAGGTGACATACTTCATAAACTTTCCAAATATTAAAATTTCTAAAGATTGAACATTTAATGTCAACTTGCTTGTTAGGGAATTGAGTTCAAGGAAGGCGAACAGCAGAATTTTTTAATATGAAGTAGAGAAGTCAGGGGTGCTTACTCTCTAGCCTCTTCATTTAGCAGAACCAACCCTGACTGGCTCACCTTCCAATAGGGTTCCCTACTGAAACATTTACTTTCTCTTCAACGGAGCTGTGTTTCTCACGTCTTGTACCTGTCACTCTTTAAGTCCTATTTCAAGTTTCTCCTTGCCACATTTATTCTTCCAGGTAAATGAATGAAGAGACAAAACTATATTCTGTTCCTTTTCAAGGTATCATTGTGGCTTCCTAGGAAGAAAGCCAAGTGCCAAATAGCGTTTCCCTTAACTGAAACTTAGAACCAAAATGCTTCACTGAATTTAGCATGTGCATACTTTGGAACATCCTGGTTCTATAATCTGGGACATCAAGATATTTAAATGATTAGTGTATCGGTATTTTCAAAAAGTAGCTACACTTTCTGCTTGGTAACCTAGGTAGATAAAGCCTTTTGATAGACCTTTTTAATATTTAATGGTAAATATGTATGCATATTCATATATATGTACATGCATATATATATATTTGTGTACACATATGTGTATCTTGTATAAAATCTCATAAAATGGGAATAGCCTTATCACCAAATATGAATTAAGGAAATCTGGCTGAGAAATGTGAATTAACTTTATTTCTTCTTATCCAGAAAAATCCAAGAATAATTATTTTAAATGAGGATTTTGTATATTGCCCAGATTTTAGAAGCTTAAGGAAAGTATTTACCTTATAAAGTTGTTAAGATTCTTCTCACGATCAGGTGATTACTCAGTCTTTACAGGCAGCCTGAGTCTTTATAAGCAGTGTGGCTCCAACAGCAACTTTACACCTGTTACAAAATTTTAAATTGGGATTTTTTTAATTCAGAACAAAATTATTTTTTCAAGTTTTATATTCATATGTCAATAAACTTTAAAAAATATAAATGCATACATAATGGATTTGGAATATAAATCTTCCTCCACAATCTTTTATTTTTTTTTTTCTTGGTCATTTGTCACACATAATAAAACAGATCATGGAAAAGTAATATGAAAATAATTACATAAAGATATGTACTCTTAAAATGCCTTCATCAGAGATATTCAGCTCTTATTTTCAGGAACAAGCTCCTCAAAGATTTCACCTTCACCCTGAACGTAGCTGTGACAAGCCAGTCAAGGTCCACTGAATCCAATTAGAGCAGTTTTCTGGGAAAGGAATTGTGCTTCTTGACAATATTAGGGCAAAATACTGTGTGAACTGTTTTAACTGTAAGGAGGGCAGTGGTAGCCACAATCATCTTTAGTCTGTGGCTTAAAACTGTGTCATAAAGCAATGACAGGCACAAAATATCTGTCAAGCTCTATTGGAACCAGCCATTGGTTGTTCTGCCCTACAAGGCTGTAGATTGTATATACTCGATTGCATAAAATCAGGAGAACGTTTAGGGGTTAGAAATATTCGGAGCAGTGGACAGAAAAGTCACCATCATCTGTCATAACTTAACTGGAGATGATGTTCTGTGAATCTTATAAAAAAAGACTTACAACAGTTTTACCAGTTCAGAGTCCTAAAAGTTACCCACTTTTCCTCATTCCATCACATCAATAAGCCTTGACAAATCTACTTCCTCAATGTCTCCTTGTTTGCCTCTTCCATTATACATATCCTGCCATTTCCCTTGTTATCTGACTTCTCACTGGCAGTATCTTCCTAACTGGCTGCCCTTCCTAAGGCCCCTCTTCAGTCCACACTGCATGCTGTCAGAGGCACCTTGCTATAGAAAAAATATAAACATTCTAATCTTTGGCTTATTTCACATCAATAGTTCTTCATTCTGAGAACCTTAAGGAGAAATAAAATATCCTTCATGATTTAGCTTTTACCTATTTTGCAGACTCATCTTGTGAGTTATTCTATCCTTTCCCAATTAATTTTGAGCTCCAGCAATATCAAGATCCATATAGTCTACATTTTATCTACATATATTGTTTAGTTTACCTTTTAATCCACCTAGAAAAGTTCTAATTGCTCTTCTAAGCCTCACTCTGAGATGTCACTTTCTCAGAGGCCTTTCCTCTTTTAGCTTCTGAGAGAGTTAATCACCTCTCCTCTATCATGCCTCTATAGCTCTAGCTGTTAGTATACTTATCTAAGTACTTAACTATCTTGAATAAGAGTTTTGGTCTAAGATCCATGTCATTCATCTTCAGTTCTGAAATGCCTGATCTACAAAGGAAATGCATATTGGATTGGGTACATAGTCTTTTTACTTGCTTTTTTATGTAATAGTGAAGATAATTTCTTAAGTCAATACTGTGTATTCTCAATGCTTAAAGATCCTTTGAACTTAAATTAAAATATAGGGCAGTAGGTGGCTTATGAAGCTCTAGTATTTTGATTCTGCAATTGTACACACACTGTCTCTAAATGACTATATAACCTCACCTCTATCATACTATGGTCAATAACAAAATGCTCAGAATCATCTCAAAATGAAGTTCTGGGTTTTTTAAAGTGCCTTACGAGAAGTATGGGTTGCTGGAATATAGTCCTCGGTTTGAAAAGGAATTCATTTGTCAAATATTCACATGGCCTAAAAGATGATGATTGATTGACTGCCACAGATGATACCTTTAGAAGTTTATGTAGGAAAAAAAAAAAACATTGATTTATTCCTGAATGTCCAATGACCACCCAATTATACATAGGCAAGTCCAATGTATAAATTTCTTCCTCCTTGGATTTAGTCTCCATAGGTACTACAAGATAGATATTTGTTCCTATTACGTTAATATTTTCATAGCTAATATTTGGTAAATAAAATCAATGAAACATCTATGCTTAGTATTGTTTGTTCATGTTCAAGAGGCTGAATGGAGTGAATCACATAATTATACCAATCCCTTCACTTGCTATTATATGCTGGACATGAAGCTCTAATATCAACATAAGCTGCGTTTGATCAACATGCAGGAAGAATGCAAAGGCACTCTCTGGTTTTTGTAATGCTCTTTTCTACCTTTCGAAATTGAGTGGCTTTAAATAATCCTCCTGAAACTTCACACCTCACACCCCTTCAAAGCCCAATGCTCACACATGGTAGCATTAGAGGAAGGATTATTAAAGACCCCCATTGGAACTGTGGCCTATTCATTTTCTGTGTAAACCATGGGGTTCCTGTGCAGACAGTGATGTGCCAACACGAACCCAGACAGCTGCTGTACTAAAGCTGCTCTGAGTGCAGGTGGGGAAACAGCTTGTGATATTAACAAGACTAGATCCTTCTTGTGGCTTTCTATAGCCTTTATTTAAAATACAGAAAAATGCTTTCAAAGACTTATTTATAACTGTATCAAGCACAGATTGCACCAACATTATGCTGCAATGAGCACATGTGTTATTCATACTGATATTAAGTATTTTTCTTTTTTGAAATAGCCAAAAAGAAAAAAGTATATTTCCTGACTATGATTTCAGATAGGAGTTACTGAAACCATATCAATAAAACTAACTTGCGTTAAAATAGCTTTTTTGCATTTTAAAAAAATCATGAAAATAAACAAAAAGATTCAGTGTAAATAGAGAAATTGAGATAAAGAAATGAATTTTTTTTAAACAAAGGTTTTATGGACATCACAGCTGTTACATGCATTTTTCCTCCTTCATATAAAAATCATAATTAAATTAGATTTGAATTTTCCACATCACTATGAGCTCGTATTTTAATTTTTCTAACTTCTCAATAGGCTTTAACGGTGTTCTTAATTCTGAAATCATACTCATTGTTTTCCCTGAAGTTTTACTAAGCTCTTGCTATATGCCATAGCTCTGTTAAGTATTATGACCAACATAAATATAACCAAGCTATGTTGCTGACTTTAAAAAATTTACACCTCTTCAGGAAGAAACAAATGTTCACTAAGTGTTAACAAGAATGAAAAAGGGCAATAATAATAATAAGTGGTTATGGGCCAAGTGATGCAGGCTCTGCTACTTACTAGGTGCTCAATCTTCAGAAATTTATTCCAAATATCCGGCCTCAGTTTACTTATCTTTAAGATGAGGATCAAACTATTACCTATTTTATGGGGTTTTTCTAAGAATTGAAGGAGATATCGCAAGCAAAGCACTTTAAAAGAATCTAGCACAAAACAAACACTCAGGAAATAGTTGTTGTTATTATTCTATGGTAATTCATAGGAGGTGGGGGTTACTTGGGGATAACATTGACTAAAGAGCTACTACACAGAAGAAATGATTTCTTGCATTCAGAGCACTGGAAATATTTATTTGATTTAGTCATTGAAGGGGAAAGAGGGAATCTCAGATCTGGTGAAAATATTGAAAAAAGTTTATGAAACTATGAATGAGCAAAATATGTATTCTAGAAAGTGACAGTGTCATAGACATACTATTAAAAGGAATGAATGAATTTGTAGAAAGATTTGATGCTGGAGAGTGGTAAAAGGATACAGAACAGGGACATAAAATAAATATAGCGAAGGACAAAATTCAGATAATTTCTTATCGAGCATTTTTACTCAGTCTTTTTACCCTATGATTAAACTTGAATAATTTTTACTGAAGTTATCATTTCATTTGACGTTTCAATTATATTCACTCCAGCTCAAAAGTATGAGTTTGTCCACTTCTGTTACATTGTTTCTCCATATTAAATCTCTTTAATTCTGTTGAATTCCCATATCATCCCTATTTTTCTACAAATTGGCCTTCATTTCTTTCCCTTAAGGAAAGGTATTTAAAAATCTGATTGTTCCAGGCATCTCAAATGCTTCTCTTAGCCTGAGCATATATACATGCAATCTCTCAGGTTTAACTTTCAAGGGAACTCAGGTTTAATGTTGAGCATTTATTGGTTTTAGAGCCTTGGCACTCTCTTTAGGTATCAGTTTTCTCAACTTTAGAAAAATTAAAAATAAAGCCTGCTTTCTATATCAGTGGTAATAAAGATAACTGGTAAAGATAACAGATTAAGTTCTGTAGTTAGTATAGAATATGAAATAAATATTGTTTGTTATTGTTAATATTCTTAGTGTTATTACCTTTACAGAAACCTTCAGGAAATCCTTTCAATAAATCATTATTAACCAAAAATACTGCTGAAATATTTTTGAAATAATAGCTAAGCCAACCAAAATCATACCTTTGAAAAACTATCTCACTCTATTCTTCCTACAAATAAAGGGAAAACAATTGTTTTAATAATTGAAACAAATGTTTTCAAAGTGAAAAGGTTCACTTTAAAAGTACAGTGGAATCACATTTATTCATTAAAAAAATGACAAAATTCTGTGAGAAACCTGATTATGAACAAATTTTCTCTCAAGGGTAAGACTACATATGATGTTATTTTCTAGATTATATGTTTTGTATTACTAGTTCCTAAAGATGAAAAAAATAAGGATTAAACAAAATCTCAGGAAAATAATTTTAACAAATATATTTCTAATTATTCCGACACCCTATACTTTGCTATATCCATTCCAGACTATCTATAGAGTACTTGGAGAGAATGATTAATTTCTATTTACAGAAATCATCTCACTGTTTTTTCTTTCAGAGAACTAGGAAGATAGTACATGACAAATGTTTAATATTTTGCTTGTGGATTTAGGCCTACTTTTTTTTAAAGAGGAGAAGCAGGAAAGTAATGGAAAACTATTATGTAGGAAAGTATTATAATAAATCTCTTAGAAAGGGAGGAGATATAATGACAAAACAATAACAAAGAGGCCACGCCCCCAATCCTCAGTAGTTTGCCTTTCCCGTCTCAGCACATAAGTAACCTGATATGAAATGTAAGAATTAGATCAAATATCAAATTAATTCAGAACATGACAGGAAGGGAAAACAAGTGGCTATTTTAGAAATGAATAGAGTTCACGAAGTATTTAATAAGTATTGATCCTGATTTTACCAGGGGTTAAGCTACTCTCTCCTACTAAGTAAAGCACTTTTGAAAGCTGCATCAACTATGAGGTCACTAGTTCGACTAATACCAAGTCACGAACTACTGGCTCAACATACCTTCCGAAATCAAGGCAAGGCTTCTCCCAAATCCTCCCCCATTGGCTCTATAATCCATTTAAAAGTTAAAAAGATCATATACTTGAATATAGGGTACGGGGGTAGGGCAATCACCGACATTCTGGAAATGAGGGATGGTGTGGAAATGAGCCACTAATTTGCTGCTGCAATTGACAGACAAAAAGAATATTTTTCTGCAGATGTTTTAAAATCCTCAAAAGGCTGCTTCAGTCACTTCACGAAACCTGAATTCCATCCTGTTTTTATTTCCTTTTTATTTTTTTGTTATTTTCAGTTTTTATTACAACATCATAGAGACTAGCTAGAGTCTCAGAATAACTATGAGAAAGATCTTAGGTCCAATACTACTTCTTTTGCTGAATTTTTAAACTGTGTGCTTATATGTCAGTCTCTTTGGATGTCAATTTTCCATCTAGGCTTTGATGCTTATCAGGCTCAAAAGCTAACTGAACAGAAAAAGGTGATTTAATAGCCTGTGCTTCAAAATATCCCATAAAAGAATTAACTAATGTATTACCAACTTTATAGTCTAACTTGTCTTCTCTTTCTCTTTCATTCTGGGCTTCCAGATTAGCACATTGAACAGGAAAGTTGAAAGCCATTTTTAAATTGAAGAGAGCAGAGATGTCCTGGGAAGAAGCTTTTTTTTTTTTTTTTCCAACTGTGCCTTATGATACGGACAATGTAACTACTGCCTGGCAGCAGTCCTCTTGGTCTTTTTCTTAGTTTCAGCAACCTGCTTCCCAGAAGATGAGAATAATTATACTTACACCCGTTTTCACAGTTTGTAGCTATGTGGAATATTTTCCTAAGACCTGATACTTTATTAAGCTGGATCTCACAGATTAAAAAAGAAAAAAAGCAAAACCTGTGCTAATATGAGAGAGTATAAATACGATAGGATGAGCAATTTTACCACCATCCATTACTTCAACTGATAGAGTTCAAATTCGGGTTAATTTGCCTAAGGCCTCAGATGCAGATTGGTCACAGTTGTAATCATCATCTCTATTTTTTTTATGTGGTCAAGATGGGAAATAGAAATAAAAGCCTGGCATTTTCAAGGAGCAGTCCTAGGAAAAGAGCTCCTTCCTCTCGATCTCCATCCAAGGCTTTCTTCACCTGAAACGACTATCAAACACTAAAATATTTTGCTTAGTCTTAAACCGACTGTGGAACTGATGAAATATATACTCAAAAGGAACTACGGTTCTGAAATGCTCTCAACCAATGATATCCTCCACCTTATGCTACCTTGTTCCTTTATTTTGGTTGTGATTTCCTTTAAAAGCCATCACCTAGCTATGGCTTAGCAGTTAAAGTAGTATAACTCTCAGAGGGACTTTTCACATGTATTTCCTTGTGAATGCTGTTTATTTACATATTACTAGTCTTCTTAATGACTAGCATAAACATGTTTGAACTATAAATAAGAAGTTTGCACATATTTGGATTTTCTTTCTAGTTCTGGTTGACAGAGGTCTCCTATTCTCATCCAGACATCAGTTGTTCCCTTAATAAATCATATTAAAATTCTTGTAAATTTTCAAATTATATAGTGATGAAAAACATTGAAAAAAACTCATAGAAGTTTAATTCAGCTGCCACAAGGCAGGCATCGTATAGCAAACAAATAAAATATGCTCCTCAAATTTATGTACACGGTTAAATTGTTCCTACTAAAAATCCCAAAAGATGTTTTCTAGTAATATAACAGATACTAGAAAAACGCTCCTTGGATAATAACAAGGTAAGGTTATCAAATACTATTTTGATGTGGAAGAGTATTGAAAAGGTACTAACTTTAACATCCAATAATTTAACCTGTGATGGACTCGTATAAATATTGGCATTTTTTTCTACAGAATAAAATCAAAATTCAGAATTTTGTCTCTAAAGGAAAATTTAAAATATAGAAATAAACACATACACATACCAATGATTATGTACAACTGGCGTTGGGGAACTTACTTGTTTGTCAGAGGAATCACATGTATACCTCATGCCAAATAACAAAATTAATTTTCGATGGATTTAAAATGTCTCATGGTAATTATTACCAAAAAATGAACATGTACTACAAAAAAAATGAGAAGATAATATAGGATTCCAAGTAGCAGGGGTGTTTTTGCCATATCAGGAAAGAGTCAAAGCTGAGGAAACTCTCTGAAAATTCTAATTTTGTATCTCTTGGAGGGGTAAGGGCTGAGGCGTGGGTACATGAGTAGATCTGAGTTCAGACAAGGAGTCTAGCAAAATGTTTATGAGCTTCTGACAGGCACTTATCATAGAGGGAAGTTACACAGCCCTATGTAACAGAAGGAAGTTAAGCTACCTTAAATCGAAAGTTATTTAAATATACTCATATTTCACTCGTATTTTCATTTTAAGGACCCAAATTACCTTGTTTCTGGGTCTCCTGTGGGAACTTAGTGTGGTAAGACACAAAAGAATTGCCAAATATTCCAGGATCTAACGCAAAGTGTTTTTCCCAAAACTATCCCTTGAATAATTAAAGTCATCATCTATTCAAGTCCTTTCAAAATGCCACATATTATAGGGCACAATCACAATTATTATATTTTGAACAAAATATGGTGCCCAGAAGACAACTTGGTCTAAAATGATGTCCTTAAATGAAAATATTTGATACATTTAGATATCACAAGAGAAAGTTGGTTTAAAGAAAAGAACCAAATATACTTAATGAAGATTTGGTCATTTTTCTCTAGGGAGGTTTCACAATTTTCACAAAAATTCATATTTTTCACAATTGTAAGGCCAGATGCAGTTACAGATACCTTTAGGAGTCAGATGTATCACTGTGTGAAATGTTAACTGGCTGTACTTAACTACATAAGGATCAGGAAAATAAACCTCCAGGATAAAACAAGCAAAGAAAGAAACAAACAACTAACAGTAATCTATATATTTTTCAAATGGATATTTATGTCTCATAAAAGTAGAAACAGCAGCATGTGTAGATTAAATGGATATCTATTTTTAAAATCTTGGATAGCAGTGAAAATGAGGTGCTCAGGAAAAGACATAGATGGCAGAAAATGTGGTTTTAGTGATGATAAAAAACATTGATCACAAAGACAGAGGTTAGGTTTTAGAACTATTACTTAAAATAAAGTTAGAAGAAACAACCCAATATTTTCCAATTAGTGTTATATGTGATAATGTTATTTTAATATATATATGTATATTATTCCCAAGTTCATATTCATTTAATAAGTTAGTATTGTAAGCAGAGCTTTGACTACTTTAGCCACATTCCCAAGAGTTTATGTATTCAAGTTGCCTAACCCCTAAAGTCAAGCTTTAAAAATCCTGTAGGAAGTAAATTTGAGTATTTACCTGGGGCATTAGATTTTGTCAATAATTTGGTTTTTTTATTTGGATGCAGGTTTCACAGATTTCACTTTGTGAAAGTACATCAAGCTATTTGCTATTACGATTTGAGCATGTTTGCATACTTTACTTAATAATGAGGAACAAACAGGATTAAATATGTGAAAATGATAATACTAACATTGTCATATAATAGTAATAATAATAAAAATAGTAATAAAGATATTGGAAAAGAAGCAGTTTCAAAGAAAAAAACAATATAACAATTAAATAAGTATATTATATTCATATAACTTGATTCATATCACTTCATAACTATGATGTTAAGAAACTTCCCATTCCTTCAATCACGTGGAGAAGGAGGAGGAAGGGGATGAGGAGGAGGAGGAAGAAGAGGAGAAGGAAGAATAGAAGGCACAAATTCCAAAAGAGACTATATATTTGGAAAACCACAATATTGGATATTTTTTCACTTTTGAAAGTAAAAATAATGTAATTTATATACTAGTGAATACCATTTATAATTTTCAAGTCATAAAAAAATTTAGAAGTTAATAACATAACCAAAGTTGACTAAGATGGTCTGAAGGCAATAATCATTATGCTCATATATTGCTTTTGGAAGTATGAATTACTTGAGTATCATTGGAAAATCATTCAACAACATATTTATGGTTTTTGACCAGTATTCCAAATCCTTAGAATTTTTCTTGTGAAAATATTTGAAAATAAAATTGGCTATATGTATTTACTTACATAAATATAAGGTAAGTATAAATAAAAGGTAAGTATAAATATGAAAAATAAAAAATAATAAGATTCATCAAGTCAGTGAAGTAATATTACATTACAAAATTATATATATACATAATTTTGTATTACATAAGCAAAGATTATGAAGAAAAAAATTTACTTTGTTAAAGTATGGCAGATTGGAAAAATTTAATTCCTTATTTTATTTCCAAAAGTGTTGATATAATGGTGATTTTGCTTATATAAACTTAAAACTTATAAAAAGATATATGTATTTTTTTAATGCTTGATTTGAATCTGGCATTATTTATATATATGTATATATAATATTTTAATCTATGCATTTTTCAGAAACTTTCTTTCATCACTTAACCATATGTCTTAAAATATCTCCTTTTCCAAAACATATATATTTGAATGTATGTATAACTTTTGCTCTAACTTCAATGTAAGTATCCCATAATATAGATTTACTACTATTCATTTATTCAGTAAAATGGTGATGAACACTAACATATTAAAAAAAAAAAAAATTCCACTGCAAAACAAAGCTATCCAAAAAGTCTTTGTTCCTGGCTCTTTATGCATGTGTTCAAATATTTTCTAGGCTAGTTACCAAGAATCACATTGTTTGGCTATCAACAGTTTTAATATTTAAAGTTAATGCACATTTTTCTTTGAAAGGCAGCACTCCCTTAAGCAAAAGGAAAATATACATCCAATATGCTCACTGATACTTAATGTCATCAACCTGTGTTTGTGTGTTTGTGTATACATATATTTTTTAGCCAATTTAATAAGTGAATAAATATCGTATTGTTATTTTAATTTCCATTTTTATGATTACCTATAAGATTGCATGTAGTGTATTCTACATGCATATTTTTCAGTTGTATCAATTTTATGGATTTATAAATTTTTGTATGGGTAAAATATACATAACACAAAATTTTCCATTTTAACTGTTTTCAAATGTATAGTTCAATGGCATTAACTGCCTTCACAATTGTTGGCAACCATCACCACAGTCCATCTCCAGAACTTTTTCATCTTCCCAAGCTGAAATTCTATACCCATTCAACAAAAACTCCCCATTTTCTCCTCCTCCCAGGCCCTGGAAACTATCATTCTACTTTGTATTTCTGTGAATTTGACTAATCTAGGTATCTCATTATAAATGGAGTCATGCAATATTTTTCCTTTTAAATACGGCTTACTGTATTTAGGTGACTTCAAGGTTTATTCCTTTTGTAATACGTATCAGAATTTTTTAAAAAATTTATTGTACATATTTATTTATTTTGTTTTTCCCCACCCTTTAGGATGCGGTAATGTTTTATGATTACAAACTAATTAAAAGCCAACCAAATAAGAGAACAGTGTTTCTAATTGGCAGAAGAAATCCTCAGTATAAGAAATTGTGTCTCTGAGCTTGAACCTTGTCAAGTTCAGTAGTCTTTGTATTATTATTTTAATTAAGTAATTTTAATTATAAATATAAATTATATATATTTATGGTGTGCAATGTGATCTTTTTATATTGTGGAATGGCTAAATCAAGTGAAGGAACGTATCCATTACCTCCCATACTCATTTTTTTTTTTTGTGGCGAGAACACTCAAAATGTGTTCACTTAGCATTTTCAGGTATAAAATACATTGTTATTGACAATAATTAACATGTTGTACAATAAATTTCTTAAACTTATTCCTCCTGTAAAACTGAAATTTTGTATCTTCTGACCAACATTTCCCCAATTCTTCCCTCACCTCAGTGCTCCTGGTAACCACCATTCTCCTCTCTGCTTCCGTGAGTTGAACTTTAGATTCCACGTGTAAGGGAAATCATGTAGTATTTGTCTTTCTGTGCCTGGCTTATTTGACTTAGATGTCTCTAGGTTTATTCACGTGGTCACAAATGATATGATTTCCTTCTTTTCTGGGTCAGAATGGTATTACATTGTGTACATATATCACATTTTCTTTATCCATTCATCTGTTGATGAACACTTAGGTTAATTCCATATCTTGCCTACTGTGACTAATGCTTCAGTAAAGGTGGGTGTGTCTCTGGACATACTGACTATTTCCCTTGGATATATACCCAGTAGTGGGACAGCTGAATCATATGATAGTTCTATTTTTTAATTTAAAAAAAAAAAACCTCCATATTGTTTTCCATGACTGTACTAATTTATATTATCCTCAACAATGTACAAGCGTTCTGTTTTCTCTACATCTTTACCAATACTTGCTATCTCTTGTTTTGTTTTTTTTTTAAATAATATCCATCCTATCATGTGTGAGGGGATCTCTTTGCTATTTAACTTGCCTTTCACTGATGATTAGTGATAAGTGTCTTTTTGTGTGCTAATTGACCATTTATGTATCTTCTTTGGAGAAATGTCTAACGTCTATTTTCTTTTCTTTTTCTCTTGTTGCCTGTGCTTCTGGTTTCATATTCAAGAAATCATTTTCAAATCCAATGGCATGAAGGTGTTCCCCTATGTTTTTGCCTAAGATTTTTGTAGTTTTGACTCTTATTTTAAATATTTGATCCATTTGAATTAATTTTTGCATACAGTTTGAGGTAAGGGCACAACTTATTTTTCTCTTATTTTCTTTCTTTCTTTTTTTATTTTTGCATTTAGGTATCTACTTTTTCTAGCACAATTTGTTGAAAAGACTGTCTTGTCCTCATTGAATGGTTTGACAACCTTGTTGAAAATCAATATGTGAGTTTATTTGTGAGCTCTCCATTCTATATCATCAGTCTGTATATCTACCATTATGCCAATACCACACTGCTTTGATTCCTGTAGCTTTGCAGTAAGTTTGAAATCAGGACGTGTGAGACATCCAACTTTATTTTTCTTGGAAATTACCCCATACATAATATTCCATTCATGTATATTAATAGATTATAAAATCCCTGGAGTTTTCAACCCTCTTATAGTTTTTTAACACAGTGACTGGAACAGAGCAGAATCTTTATAAGTGGTTGCCAAATGATTAGCTAACTTATTAGTTTTCCTTCCAAATCTAATTTCAAAACTCATTCTTGTTACACTTTAGTTCCACATCTCCATTTTTTCGTTATGTTCTTTAACACAAATGTCTTAATCTTGTCCTTGCATTATTATTTTGAAAATATTTTCAGCAATTCTAAAAGCATTGAGTTGAGTTACATTATGAAGTAAAATTAGTAAAAAAAAAAAAAAAATCATTGACATCAGTAAAGTAAGCCTAATTCCTTACACTTATATTGAAAATATAATTATCTGAGGGGTAAAATTAAATAGATTATTTATAATGGTATTAGAAAAACTGGAGGCTAAACACATTATGACATTAAGTTACAAAGTTAAAATCTGTAGCAGAGAAGAGTTAAAGTACATAAGCAGGAAAGAAGAGAATTTTTTTGCTGAGGTTCAAAGAGAATTAATGAAAAGGAGCAGCTGGAAGTCTATTCTAGATGGCAGATTGCCATTGGCAGGAACTGCAGAGCTGGGCTGATACAGTCCTGGCTGTGAGTGATGTTTGTTGAGGGAGCTGAAACTGGAGGAGAGGACTCAAAAAAGTAGAGCTTTAAGTGGTTTCAATAGTGCTTCTGTGAAAATTACATAAAATTTTATCATGCTAACAATAAGAAATAAACCCTTCTGAGACATCCTAATATGGAGAAGAGTTATCAAAAACATATGGCATTTTGTGCATTGTATCAGAAATCAAAAATTAATCTCTGACCTTATTGTATACTTAATATGTTTGAGATACCATTCTTATGACTTTCTAAGTACTTCCTTGTTAGCTAGAAAATGGTGGAAGTGGACTAGAAGCCAGGTCTCTCTGTCTGATTCCAAAGACAATTTTGTTGATTTCTTTTCTGTTACCTCCTTGAGCCATTTGCTGACAGTGCAACAGAGAATATAGCAAGGACTCTTCCTTTTTTTCAATATTTTTATATTTCTAAAGTCAATTGAAACAGATTGGTCCTTTTGATCTTAAGATTCTACAGAGAGAACACAGAGAAATAAGAATAATGAAGCAAAATAAACATTTTACTATACTCCAAATGCTTTTAGGATGATGTGGTTGAAAAAAAAAAAAAAAGAAAACTCCTAGTAAAACATTTTTTGTCTTTCAGACCTCATATTTTCAATATGGAATTTTTAGGGCAAGATGTTATTGTCTAGAACCAAAGGGCTAAACTTTCTTTTCAAGTCACAGCCTTTTGTCAAAAGTTTTCTCTAAAAATGAATGTAGACACTTTCTTATTAGAAATAAATTCAAGATTAATGATCACTCTGAGGTTTAGTACTGTAACTCTTACTATTTCTGAGTTTCTCCTTTACAAATCAGACACTGGTTTGTCCTCTGAGGTGTGTGCAACAATTATTAAGAGCTGTCAATGTACAGAGCATTCTACTCATTTGGGAATATAAAATCTAAGAATAATTCCTGACCTTATAATTCATTTAAGAACATGAGACATAAATAAATGAAATTTAAATTAATTGCTAAGCATATGGTACAAAGGGTAAATGCTTTGAGTCTTAAGTGAAAAAAAAAATCAATGTAGGTTTCTTCTCTCTGATGGCTGCTGTGTATTTGTGCACATATGCATATGTGTGTGCGTTTTGGTACGAATGATGCATTCTGCTAAGGAGTTGAGTGGCTCTGTGCTTTCAATACTTACATGGAACTGACAATAAACACTGGGAATTCTGAACAGCACATTTCTCAGAATGTGGAAATTTTTCATTGTTAAACTATGTCATTTTTATTTTTGGTTGTTTCTTCTTTAAATTAAAATTTGAAAAATATTCTTAACATTACTTTCTTAGTATAGACCAGATTTTTTCAATCTGCATACCACAATAAGATAAGAAATAAGATATAAGAAACATTTTTGAAACAAGATAGCTTTGACTAGAAAATGAAAATATGTTTCTATTCAGTATTCACATTGATTGATACTAAACTCATTTTCAAGTGGATTGTCCCACCCGTATGTTATGTAATTATTAGTCTTCCTTTACTGAATTAAGTACCATTACAGAATTTCTCTGGGTTCTATTGAAGCAGTATTTCTTTCTCTGCTTCATGACAGCCAAGATTGACATAGTAAAGGCCACTGCTTGATTAATATAAATGTCAGTCAATATATAAAATCTCAATGTCAGTATAAGTACTTTCATCAATATTTCAAAAATATATAATTTCTCAAAGTTGAAAGAATAATTTATTTACTTTATGTATTCAAGTTTAGCAGATATGTTTTTTTTAAATAAGTTTCTACCTCATACCTTTTTCAGAATGAAGACAAGTTATAATTTGTGTTACATTTTGTTTTCTTCTAGTGGCTGTGCAGATTGAGCAGATCAAAACTAAATCCTTGAGTCTATCTATGTGATTTATTTGGCTATATATTTAGAGCCCTCTCATCAGACCTACTCCCACATCACTAACAAGGGTCAGTTTGGGCCAGAAATCAACTTCAACAAAAGCTTTTCTGAAAAAGTATAAATAATCTAACACTGAAAAAAAAAATTCCCAAGTGAGTTATCATGAGGAAAGATATGCACTGGTGAAAAAGTACAACATGGAAGAAAAACAGAATAAAAATAAAGAAAGAGACTATGCTCTATTATCCAAGTTTGTTAAAGCAAACAACTACTTTCTATTTTTAGAAAAAAGTTTTTTTTAAGGTAAATTCAATTTCAAATCATTTCGGCCTCTTTTTAGTGTCAGATAATTTATATTTTTTAAAAAAGCTTTTATTAAATACTAATAAGAGATGATATTCTAGATACAAAATTAAAGTTATGTAGAACAAATTAAAAAATTTGTTGTCTATTACAGGCTGATGTGAAATATCCACTCATCTCTTAGAGATTTTCATCCCTGGTTTACTGTTACTGTCTCCAGTAGTATTCCTGTCTTAGTTCTTGAATGATTTTAACAGTCACTTAGACAATCTTTCCAAAATCTTGGTCCTCAGTTCCTTCACTGCCCATCTTTGAATGATTGTTCTCTACTCCCAGCATACCATGCTATTACCCAACAGCTTTTATTAACCAATTATTACATTTTCTCCATTATCCTCATCTCAAGCTTCCTACTCTTCAAACATCACCTCCTACTAGTCAAGATCCTCCCATTAATTTCCAGCTTCAACAATTATTATTTCTTCCTGGGACCTATCAGCCATTGAATTTGACATATTCCTCCTGTATTTTCACCCTCTGTGTCCTAACTTCCATCCTCAGCCAGCTTGAATCTCATGGTCCATCATCATCTCTTCAATGCTAACACCTCCATTTCTCCCATTTATGATCACCTGCAAATGCCTATATCCTAGTTCAATTTAATTGTCTAATTAGTCTACTCTTATAACTGCATAGATGAGTCAGATGGAAGTAAACACAATCGTGTTGACTGTATGTTCCTATTGAATGCTAAACAAATAATCTGGAATAGACCAAATCGTATCTCATTGACTCAAGGACATAACTTCAACACTTCCCTCCTTTGTTCTGTACCACTAATTTGCCTTCTTTAATACATCATTCTTATTAGCATACAATATACTCTAATATGTGTGTTTTTTAACAGAAAAAATCACCATATCCCCAATTTTCCTTTTACCTCATCCTTCTGCCAAAACAAATCTTGTAAAAGTCATGCCATTCATATTGCTAAATTAAATGAACTATTCTCAGCTCTCCTTTTACTAAACATATAAGAAACATTTTGTAAAGATAATCATTCATTTCTAGACACATTTCTTCACTTGGCTTTTAGGATCCCCACTCATTTTGTTCCCTTCTGACCACAATGGCCATCCCTTTCCATTCTTTTTTGTTGGTTTTCCTCAATTCCCCAGGACTCCATTCTTGTTTCTCTTCTCTTTTCTAAAAATGTTTATTCCCTATGGGATTTTGTCTAGTATTATGATTTTAAATATCATTGACATATTGGCAGCTCTCAAATTCCTATCTCTAGCTCATAGTTCTCCCCAGACCTGATTATCCAATTGCCTACTCACTATCATCCTTTGGAGGTCTCATCTTAAACCTGTATCTTCCATGAAATCTATTAGGAGCAAGTCTATTTTTCAATTACTCAGATCAGTAACACTGGCTTCATCCTTGACTCCTTTTTCTCTTCTCTCACAATACATAGCTGTTAGCAAATTCTGTCAGGTCTACCTTCAAAATATTTCCCAGCTCTAAAAACTTCTTACTTCTGTTACTGTCATGTTAATTTAAGCCATCATCATTTCTCTAGTGAATATTACAATAGTCTCCTAATTTGATTCCTTGCTTCTACACTTGTCCACCTGGAATGTACCAAAAACAAAGCAGTAAGAATTATCAAGTCACAAATTTTATTACATAAGCATTAAGGTAAGAACAAAGGCAAGTTAAAAATAAAAGAAAATAAACTGGAAAGAATATCTGTGAAACATGGCACAAATTAAAGCCTAATCTTCCTAATAGATTAAAGACTATTGAAGTTGAAAAGAAAAAAAGTATCAACAATCTGATTTTAAAATGAGCAAAGGTGAGAAATAGACATTTAACAGAGAAAAGACTGAAATGCAAATGCCTAGTAAGTATATAAAAAGATACTCAATGTAATTCTCAGAAAGATAAACTTGAATTACATTCTATGTGGTGGCTGGTGAATGTATAGATGATGTTGGCATTAAGAGGGGGGGTCTGGCAATATTTATCAAAAATGTGTACATATAACCTCTCAAAGTAATCTCAACTCTTAGAATGTATTCATTTGTGGTAATATAACAACTGAACATACATGAAATTAAATAAAATTTTTTTCCTTACAACATTGTCTATAATTACAGAAATTGGAAACTGAAGTGGCCATAAATAAGGCAAGGATAATTAAATTATGGTACATCCATAGGATGGAATAGTTTGTAGCTGTATAAAGAAATGAGGGTGATCTCTGTTTACTGATATAGAACTCTGCAGAATATAAGACTAAATGAAAATAAGCAAGGAGAGAAGAAATATATAAAATAAGCAAACATCAGTGTAAAAAGTGAGGAGGCAGTGGGGATAGAAATACATATTTGGAAGTTCTTATATTTGCCAAAAGATAATCTTATGTGAGAGCTAATAAAAATGGTTTCTTGAAAATGCAGGTAAATCAAGTGGAGACAGGGATGAGTGTAAGAACCTTTAGTGTAAAATATGATATATCATCTTTATAGATAAACCATTTGAATGCATTATGTACTCAAAAAAAATTTTAAATAAACTTTTGCTTCCCTACTTGAAACCATCCATTAACTCTTTATTTTTACTTAGAGAAACAAAAGTTGGGATATTGATCTATAAGATCCTCTACATTCTCATCCTGTCTGCCATCACTCTCCTCTTGAGTTAACTTGCTCAAAACTCATTGACTTTCCTACTGCTTCCTGAAAACATCAAACATTTCCACATCAGGACCTTTGTTCTTACTGCTAGATCTCCTTTGAATACACTTACTCCAGATATCCTTGGGGCTCCTTCCTTCCTTCCTTTGCTTCTGATATCAGTTCAAATGTCACCTTATCAGTGATGCATACCTTGACTATTCTAAATAAAATAGTGTACAGAAAAGCACCCTCACACCTTGGCACCTCTATTCCTTTGATGTTATTTTATCATTTATTTAGCAGGTATCACCATATGATATAATGTTTATTATTCTTTTTCATCTTCTCTTTTTTTTTTTATACTCCAGCTGTAAGCTCCACAGCAACTTTGTTTTATACACTTGTGGTTTCTCAGTGTCTACAACAGTGCCTTGCACATGGTAGGTGCTCAAAAAAAAATTTCTCAACAAATGAATTTTATGTACTTTAGCGCAATACTCTAATTTGTTCTCCTGGATTAGTTCATTTACCTCCTGCCAGCACTATATAAATTCTACCCGTGTATGATAATCATGGATGTCAAGGTCTTAGGAAGCGCTAGGTAGAGAGTAAACACATTGTGAATGAAGGATGCTTTTTCCTTTCCTCCCCAAGGCTTGAACCCAAGAAGCCCCTTTGCTTCTTGCAGGGAAGCATCATGCAACCATGGAATTTTAGGAGAGAAGTAATTATTGAATGAGTAGAGGGTACCTACATTAGGTCCCATGCCCAATTTTTACCTCTTAGAATACAGTCTGGCTAGCTCTCAAATATTGTACAATCATTCCTGAAAATGTAACCTGGACGTATTTAGTCAAACTGACCTTTTTTCTCTTCCTGACACCTCACAGTATCTCAACACTACTGTCAAGAAATTCTTTCAGGATTACCCATTGTAATTAATTACATCTAATCCTGATTGGTAAATCTTGAAATTGTGTACATATAATAGGGTCAAGAAAATTGTATTAAAATACATGTGTATCGTGTATATAATTTAACCATACATTTAGAAATCTAATCTTTGTTCTATACCTCTTAAGTGATTATGCTGCATGCTGCATAAGAGAGGCAGGTTTTTCCCTTCTCCTTGAGGCTCCCACTGTTAGATGATATCTTGTTTTTGTGATTTTTGCCTTAGCCTGAATAGAGGCAGATAATCTTTTTTTTTCACTTGCCATTCCAAATGAAATAGTGAGAATGTTCCTTAAACCACCTCTTATCATCAGTTCTATCTGCATAACATTGCCCAAAACTTGCTGCCCCCTCTCTCTCTTATTTCAGATCCCTGTCTGCTTTAAGTGCAGACTCAAACTGCCTTTAGAAAGTGCATGTTCTGTGAAAATCCTAAGAGTTCATTCATGTGGGGCTGCCTTCAGTTTTCTGACAATCTTAGCTCCCCTGCAATTTTTCCTGGAACTAGAGCCCTAATTCTTTTTTCTACTTGTTTTGTTTTTCTTCTTCTCTTGTTCAGTCTTTGCTCTTCATTCAATGCCCTTCATTGGTCTTACTTTGTCAAAATTCAGGTGCTTTCTTTCTAGACTCCCCCCCCACCCCTGTGTATTTCTCATATCCTTGCTTACCAGCAACCATATTTTTAAGCATTGCTCAAAATGGCAGAGGTCTAAGAAGTGTGACTCAGTTTGGGGCATACAATCTAAGTGACTGAACCCAGGAGAAGACAAATCTATAATACTTTCGATTTTTGGATCAGGAATTTTTAAATATATATAACTTTGGGCTTTTTACTTGTTCCTTTTGCCTAAAAGACTCTTCTCTCAGTTCTCCTTTTAACTGCTAGGTCTCCACACAAATGTCACCTCCTCAGAGCAGCTTTTATTGACCACTCTCAAGCTATTCTATTTTATAGATTTCCTGCATAACACTTACCAAAATGTATAAGCATACTGCTTATCTATTTGACTTCTTTACTATTTTCTATCTTCATCACTAGAATGTCATGTTCTGGAAAACTGGAATCTTGCTTGTCTTTTTCAACATTTTCTTATAAGCCTTCAAGTCTTAGACAAACAGTAAGCATTCAATAAACATTGAATGACTGAGTTAGGTTCCTTTTCCTCTTTCATTCATCACTACCACAATCTAGTTATTTGAAAGATTTTGCATGTTGATCTTCTCTAAAGCTTAAAACATAATTTATTTAAAGAGTAGACATTCAATTATTTCTGTTCATTTACAAAAATTAACCTTTTCTCCATCAATTTTTAAAAATCAATTATGTAGTAAAGACAAATTTTGGTTATGATTCTGAAAATATTTTCTAAATTCATATTGTTTCCTATGACATCAATGGGGAAAATTTAACTTATAACTGTAGTTTACAAGAATTTTGTGTGTAATTTTTTTACCTGTAAGCTATTTTATTTATTTATTTATTCAGAAATTGGAGTCTTGATGTTTTGCTGAGGTTGGAGTTGAACATCTAGGTTCTAGGGATGCACCTGCTTCAGTCCCTCTAGTAGCTGAGACTACTGGTTCTCACTCCTGTGCTCAGCTCCATGATATTTTGTACTACATAAATACTAAGATTTCTGGTTATATTTTTAACACGTCTATACTTCAATGATTTTGATCAAATATGGTTCAAATTACAACAGAGTTCAACTTAAAATATATATTTAAATATAAGTACTATTTAAAATTACCTGTAAACACATTTAATGTTCCCGACCTCAGTACCACTGTATGTTGACATTCTAGCCTTAAATGCTGCTAGGGAAGTTTGGCAATATATCAGTCAAATATGGAGTTCTGCAGCCTCTGTTGTTACTTTAAGGTTGTTCCCATAGCATCTTACATAAATATCTGCTAAGAGTTTGTAACGACTTAAAGGTAAAATGATGCTTTAATGATACTATGTAACCTACTAAATAATTTATTGAATTAGATGGTATTTTCATTATATATGCCTAACTGGTTCATAAAGTGAAATTCTATAGTTTTTATTATTGCCCCTATTAAGAGTATATTGGCATTTTTATATAATTCTCAGTTTTAGGGCACTTATAATTAAATAATTTTAGATGAGTTTGGGCTATAATTTGTACATTTAACTCAATTAATATTTTGTTTGGTTTCATTCTTTCATTGTTAAATGCTCTTTAAAGTTAACTCCTAGATATTGTTTTTTAGAAAGACACAAAGTATATTCTTACCTACAGAACCTTCAATATATAGCTAACGTATATTATTTAATAAAGTTGTGAAGAGACTATACTTACAGATTCTTTGAAATTTCACAATAAAACACCCAACTAACACACATATTAATGTTATAGTTAAAAGCATAGGCTTGATTTTTAGCTTTGCCATTTATTAACTATATGTTGGGAATTTCACTTAAAACTTAACTATCTCCATTTTCCTTACCTGTTCAATGTTTCCACTTTATAAAGTTGTCCTAAAGATTAAATGATGGAACACATGCAAACCACTAGGCCCAGGTCCTAATATATAGTCAAAAATTTCAGCTATTTTTAGTAGTAGTATTAATGTGGTCACTATTACTATTGAATTTTAGCCATCATTCCTTTCTAAGCAAATCCTTTTGATAAAAGGATAAATGTCTCCTTTACTTTCTTCACAATTTATTCTACATATAAAAACCTGCTCACTTGAAGGCTTTATTTCTCATGTAACTATTCTCCCTATTTAAATACTGCAACAGAGCTATCATACTTTATGGAATTCCTAATTTCTAAACTCAGTACAGCCTCAATGTTTATTGTTTTCCTGCTATTTTAAAGACTCCGAAGTAGTGGTTTATAAAAATACAAAGATGAACAAGCCACATTTACTTTGTTAAGGGAGCATCAGATCTAGTGGAGGAGATAAAATGTCCTCAAATAACTACACTAGGAAATGTAATGTGATAAATATTACCACAGAGCAACAAAGAATCACATGCATATAGAGAAAAAGAGAAAAGAGCTTAACTTCAGAGTGCTCAAGACAGAGAGAGTTGACCAAAAAAAAAAAAAAAAAAGCTCTTTCTATTTGTAAATGAGTGAGTCTTGTTATGGGTTGAATGATATCCACACGAAAAGATATGTTGGAATTTTAACCCCCAGTGCCTCAGAATGTGACCGTCTTTGGAAATCAAATCTTTCCAAAGACACTTATTCTTATAGAGGTAATCAAGTTAAAAGGAAGACATTCAAGTAAGCCCCACCAGGGGTGGGCAACCTCAGTCTTTTGACTGAGTCCAAGTAATACAGAAAAAGAAACCTGTACTTAAGGATCTAGAAGGACACATGTGGCCTTCCGCAGGTTCCCCACCCCTGTAGGCCTCATCCCCTATGTCTAGTTTTCTTAAGAAAGGAGAGATTTGGACACAAAGACAACATGCACAAAGGGAAGACAATGTGAAGACACTGCGAGAAGATGTCATGTGACTTGAGTGATGCATCTACTACCAAGGGGCACCAACGATTGCTGGCAAACACCAGAAGATAGAAGAGACAAGGAAAGATTATTCTCTACGGCTATCAGAGAGAGCATGGCCCTGCTGACACCTTGATTTCATTCTTCCAGCCTCCGGAACTATGAGATGATAAATTTCCGTTGTTTCAAGCCACTTAATTTTTGGTGCTTTGTTATGGCAGCCCTAGGAAACTGATAAAAGTTCTAAATTCTACCTGATATCATAGGAATAGGAAAATACCAAGCAATAGTCAGTGACTTAAAAACTAACAAAATTCTAATCATATTTAGATATATCTAATGTTAAATAGTATTATAGGATTTTATTTGTAGATGTAAAAATCTGTACAAGACCCATTAACATCAAGATAACTTTATATGCCATTTAAAAAGAATCTATCGGCTATACTAATATTTCTACTAGAAATAAAAAGTTCTATGGCATACTACTTTTGTTTTCCCCCAAATTTGTCATATTTGCAGCAGTGTATATATAGTAGGTTTAGCAAACTATTTTTTGTTAATTAATCTATAAAAATAGCATTATTATTATGTTCAAATGGACAAATGCTTACCCAACTAAATTGTGTATTGTTAAAAGCAAATAAGATAATGAGCACTGAAGTATTTAGAATACATTTGATAAAGCACTATGAAAATGTATATAATATTATGATTACTGAGCTATTTAGCATGCAGTATTTTTAAAAATCTCTTTAAAAATAATTTTAGTTCTATAAATTTACTTTAAATATTGATCACATCCTTGAAATGGTATTTTCCTTGGCACACAAATCTCTGAATAATACTTACTTGCACATGACTTTATCTTTAAGTTTATCTGTTTTTTACTAATGAAACTTGTTATCACTTAAGGGAAGAATTTGTTCTGACATAAGAAAATAAAAGATGATAAAAATATGAAAGCCTCAGACTCTTAGAGACAAACAGGATGAAATCTAACTCCAAAATCATTTACAGAGAAAGCTTTTTTTTGACTAACCTGTGTTTTATATAAATCATATCTCAAAAAAGTCGGTAAACTCAAAAGAAAATATTTAGAAAGGCAAAAGGAGGGAATATTGATTTTTTGTTTATTTCTCTGATAAGCAAGAGCTGAAATCCTACACTCCACTGTCTGAGTTATTTATTCCAACTTGATACAATAAGTACAATGTACATATTCTCCTCTAGGTTGGACACTTGAGAAGATCTCTGGTAAAAGTTGGCATTCTCTCCATCATTAAGTGGGACAGCTAGAATCATCTGGAAAAAAATTTTATAAAAACCCGGTAACCTTGCAATAAGTGGTAGAGACCTTGAGTCCTAGTCTCTTGGAATATCAAAATATATTGGGTCTGCCTATTTCATATCCCTACTGATCACTTCTCAACTCCCTGTCCTCATATTGTTCTGAATTAGTATTTCCAACAAATCCAATCATCTCCCTAACTCCTCCTCTGAATAATTCTAAAAACAATCAATTTAGCCATCACTGATCACTGACTCTACATCTCCCTATTTTCTATATGCTTCTTTTCTTCAAGTTCAGATTCTCTTCCCAAGATAATCTAAGGTAAAAACCAACTATTTTTTCTGAGGACAGAGCTCCCTTTTGAGTAGGTGACCCCTCTCTCCAGTCCTTAGATTCCTGGTTAAGGAGATGGAGTTGACAAATTTTGGGATCTTCTTTGTTAATTACAGACAATCCTGCAAAGTACTACCAGAAATCCTAAGGTAAATAGTGACAGGAAATTGTTAGTTTGCCTGAAAATATTTTCTTCCAAAATCCCTCCTCCATCTATCCCTTTAAAAAAGATACATAGTTTAATGGCTAAAAAGATTGGGAAATTTGTAAATTTTCTAGTGACTTTTGATGATATATGATGTATATAAATTGGCAGGAGAAAGAGAAAGTAATATGTTAGAAAAGAAAGCAAGAAAAGGATCAAGGGTAAAATTTTATTAATAATATTAATATATTGCTGACAAAGGAAACAGGAGAGAGTAATTTTGATTCAAATCTCTGGAAAGTTATTTAAAGAATTTATTTAACCTATTGTGACTAAGTTCAAGCCAGTGGAAAAACTTGCAACATGTGGTCCAGTCTAAGCCATGTGAACACTTAATGTAGCAGGGAAAAAAATATTTGCATAGGTAATTTACATGCTGTTTTAATCACTGCATAATGTTGTTGTTTATTTACAATGGATTTTTTTTTCTTTGAGACCAGAGCTTACCACAGACCAATGTATAGAAGTAGAAGCTAATGTGGTCTTCCCAAAGACATACCCCACAACTCCTAACAAGTAATACTTATCTGATTCTTCAAATAGTGCCATATATTGGGTGGGATTCAAAGCACTCACTGGAGTTTATTTAAAACAATAAAAATAAAAATTATAAAATTATGACCAACAGCCAACACAACAACCTAAGAAGTAAATTTAAAACTACCAAACTTAATTTAGGTGTTGTTAGAATATCCTATTGCCAAGTTGGCATCCTACACAATAACTGAACAAAAGAACCCTGGTATTTTGTATACATCTCCCAAGTTTATGTGAGATTATTAAGGTGCATAGTGAAGTACATAGTATTTCTCATATTCTCAATTCATTAAACTTACTGTTTCACAGATTAAGTGAATAGTTTACCAATGATAAAGAGCTATTGAATAAAAGAAAGCGATTTGTTAGCCATTAGTCTATGTGCTTGATAAATGGTATTTATTAGTGCTTGTAACAATCCCAGAAGGTGAATATCATTTTCATTATTATCTCTGATTTATTTTCATTTATATAAATGGTAGGACTATAGCTAGCAGCTCAAACAAACAAAAATAGCCACCTTTGTTTTAAAAAAGGAAGAAAAACAGGAGTAATTGGAGGCAGATCTTGCAGTCTGGCATTAGTTTAGTGTTCACCTAACACTATGGGTTACCTTGGTACTGTTTATCCAGGTACACTGGAATTGTAGAATCTTAAGGAAAAATATCTAAATGTGATTGACTGTAACTAGGGACAATGCTAGGTATTAGTTTTACATGAGAAAGAATGGAGGAAAGGGTAGCAGAGCAGGTCAAAAAATGAAAGCTCGCTTTATGAATCATATAAATGAACAACAAATAGAGAAAATGGGCTTTTGTAAAATTTAAAAATATAGCTATCTTTTAGGAGAGCTTGCATGAAGTACTTCCACTTTGTGACCTCTCAAAGTCCCTTTTATCTCATATAGTCTCTGATTCTATAATGACTACCTCTACAAATAATATTAGTAGACAGATAAGAAATAGACAGGGGAAAAGAAGGGAAATCACCTCAAACAGCGATAACAGAAGGTGGAATTAAGTCATTGTTATACATGGCAGTTCTGCCTTTCAAGACATCACTTTTGTAAAGCTCCTAAGAGAAAAGGGGATTTAAAAAAAATGTTTCATATTAATTAAATTCCATATTGTATCAACCCATCATCCAGTGTATTATGATCATATTATGAGAAACAATTTGTCATTCAAAAACTTGCTAACAATCTCAATAGGGATGGTCTCTTAGAAACAGATCTCAGGAAGGTGAATACCAACAGGTATGTGTTGCTTGGGAACAGAAGATTTTTCATTTTTCCCCACTAGGCTGAATAGCCAGTTGATTTATTTGGGAACAAAAGCGCAACATTCAATATCTTATGAAAGGCACCTACATAAAATGCTTTAAAAACTAATGATTTCTTGCTATAATTTGAAAGATGTGTTCAAATACTAACCTAGTATATAAAATCAGCCACTTTAGCAATTCATAATAGCGGATAGCTATGAAATTTAATAGACTACTAGGAGGCAGAAAGAAGGCAAAAATATCCTTAGCAAGGAAAATATCTTTGGGACAAAAAATTATGTGTAAATTCTCAAGGGCAGAATATAGAAAGTATGGTATAAAGGGTAAATGTATATAAACAAGTGATTTGTAAGCCACATACACCTAGATAAATAACAGTTGTTATTATTTTACTAATAAGTGATATCCTAATACAGGGAATTCACTTGAATCATTCTGAAGCTTACAAAGGTAGGGATAATGAGCAACTTGTGTCTGAGGGTCAAACAATGACCCCACATAACTAGGAACCCCTTAATAATTATGTCTATGTATAAACCATTTTCTAGAAAATAATATATACATATATTAATATATGTAATTGTATTTTATGATCATGTTGCTATAAAGAGATATAACATATGTTAAGACATTTTCATTAACCTAAAACTTCATTTTTCTCTTTTATTTTAAAAAGCATGAAAAGATTTTTGTGAGCTATAGTCACTGTGTGTCCACTGTGCCTAAGGGAGAAGTCAGCCCCGCCTGTCTCCATTTACTACATTTATGACCTTTGGCAACATATCCAACTTTCTATGCCCATGCTTTTTCAGCTGTAAAATGGATAATAATGGTATCTATTTCATTGGGTTTTTGATAGAATTGAATTATATAATCCATCTTGGAAAATGGAGGGTGCGCAGGCTGGGGCAGAAATGAGGATTGATGAAGGTAAAGTATGTGTGAGAAGGGAATTTGTTACAGTTTGGGAAAGGGGAACAGAGTAGTCTTAAGGGGACTGAAATTTCTAAGCACAGTAAGCTTTGTCTCTAAATATGTCTCAGCCATTTATAGCCTACCATTCTTCAAACATAGTTTCTATTAAGTAAACACAAGTTCATTTAAACAAGTCATTGACTCCCTACTTTTTGTCATAGTACATTTTCTCAATCCTCAAGAAGCGAAGTTATTCTTAATGTGGGAATTTTTTTAGTTGACAGTAAAAGAAGGCAATCATGGTATAAATGAGATAATTTGAAGGACTACAGAGTCAGCCTAAAAATAAAAATTTAGAATTGAAAGAGACCACAATTTTTTAGTGAAAGCCACAAATTTTACAGCTGATATAACTAAATCTCTGAAGTTTGCATGAGGCCACAAATTAGGATTATAACCCAAATCCTCTGTTTTTTTTTCCCTCTTGGGGCCCCACCTCACTCCACAACAAAGGTAAAGGAGTTCTGAGACAATTAATAGTCATTTTCAATTTAGGGCTTTTGGCAGAAAGAAAGAAGGGATTTTATTAATTCAAAAATACTTACTCACTTCTAATGTGTTTGTTAAAGTGTATGTAGTGTAGAAAAAGAAAGACGGGTTACAACTTTCAAGAGGCTTCTAATTTAGGCCCCAGGATAAATCCATAAACAATTAAACTGATGTTTGAATCATTGTAACCATGGTAAGTTCTGCCAAAAAGAAGCAGTGTGCCAGGAAAGTGGAAAATAGGAGCAAATAATGCAGCCTAAGTGTTCAGGAATTGCTTCCATGAGAAATAAATGAGTAGAATACAACCTGAATATTGAGCTGAGGTAAAAAATGTAAGAGAGGGTATTTCAGGTGCATGACAATGGGAAGCACTCAAGTCGTTCCAAGGGGAGAAGGAAAGTCAGTGTAGCTGCAACCTGGTGAGTGAAGGGTATGGGGGCAAGATGAGCCTGCAGTGCAGACATCTATAGAACATGACAAGGATTGTGCATTTTATTCAAAGGGCAATGGGCTGCCAATGAGTACTGAACATGATCTGAAAATGGACCAAATAACAAATGACAGTGACTTGAGGTAAGATGGTAGCCGCAATGGAGATGGAGGGTGACAAGGAATTAAAATATCTTTTAGAGGTAAAATACGCAGGACTTGGTTTCTCAGTGGAAGGGGTAATGGTGTGAAGGAGCTTATCAAGGATGACCCTCATTATCTGATGCAAGTAACTGGTGGGTCAGGTCACATTTTCTAAGATGGTTTACACTGTGCTAGGAATGAGGATTAAAAGTTTACTTTCTTCCATGTGGCTTTCTTCCTTCTAGTTCATCCTATAAACTTAGTTCAATGGGATTAGAAAATCTAAGCAAACCTAAGATGGATCTAGAAAAATAGAGTTATAATCAGGTAGATTGATAATTTATAACAACACTGGACTATATTTATTAGGAGTCTGTCACATGCCAGACCCTCTTCTAAGATAGCTGTATGAATATTATATTTACATTTACACATCTAAATCTTCAATCAAGATGTAATAGACACTACTTTTATTCTTATTTTACAGAAGAGGAAATTAAGCACATAGGAGTCAAGTGGTTTAAACAGCATGGAAATGACAGAGCCAGATTTATGCTCATGCTTTGAACTATCATTGCTGGCCTGCCTCTCTTAAAGAATCTCCTAGTTTCACCTTACACAAAAGGTGTGAAAGGGCCTTGGAAACTTCCGTATGGCCCCAACCCAGTAAGTTAAGAGGCTTGATAAGAAATGGGGGCTGAAACCCTGGATAACATTAATTGGTGTTACTGCCTCATTGTTCTCTTAGGAATCAAGAAGCACTGCAGTGGGTCCTTGGATGGGGTCAGTAATTGAAAGATTTGTGTTACTGGCTCAAGTTCTAATAATGAATATATACAAGGTGAGCACTTGGAAATTATTTTTCAGTCCCTTTACAACTGCCCTGTCATTTAAAAGCCTTCGGATGATACAGTTTTATGACAGAAATTCTTACACATAGGCACCAGAATGAACTTGCTTTTTTATGAAGAAAGAAGATAAATTATTATTTGTCAAAATTTTGTGAAATCATTAATCCTGCTAAAGCTTGAAAAGTGGAAACCTATGATCTCTGTGTTCTGTTAGGAGATAACATGAAACATTAGCTTCCTTAGAAGAATAGTGATATCTTAAGGTACTGAACCGTTCAGTTTTATTACCACATGAATTGCATGTAATCAGTTCTTAGCATAGCAGTTTGCCATAATACATTTCCTAGTTCATTGACAAAAATGACCCTTCAACCCAGCTGAATAACAGTATATTACATATATGTGTTACCTGCTTCTGAGTCAAGCTTTGGACACTTGAGGTAGGCAAAATTTTAGTAGGAAATGTCATTTATAAATCAGATTTTTTAAACAAGCCAAGTAAGATGTCTGCCTACAATATCTTACATTGTTCTAACATTTTGTGTAAAAGTTAAAATGAACAGAATGTTGATAGAAGAATGCACCTGTGTTCAATGTGAATCCTCTCTTGTTAACTGCTTTTAATGCAATAGCTCATCAACAATCATCAGGTACAAAACACACTGTAATGAACCCTACTTTCAACTTACATTTTTTAGCTTAACTTGGAGATTATGGATGAATGTATCTGACATGGAACAGCATAGTTTAGAGAATGCTGATAAAAATCCTGGCGAGACCTTACTTTTCGTAGAAATTTGTTTCTGAAGGACATAACCTTTTCTGTCATGATTGCAACTCTCATTGCAAAACGAGAAAATTAAATCACTTGGGAATGCTAGGAAAGACAGAAAACTTTAAACCAAATGCCACTCATAACACTAGAAAGCAGAGTAAATGATGTGTTGGCTTTGGTACAAAAAAACATCTATGACATTATCTATCATTAAGTCGAAAAATCTGTCAGGTATGTTTTCCTTACAATGATGGTTTTTTAACTAAGTCTAGGATTGAGCTGTTTAAATAATTATTGACACATATATTATCAGTTTAAACAAACTTCTCAGCCCACCTATGAAACTTAGAACAAAAAGAGCTTCAAAGTTCTGTATCCTTTAGCTCTTTTCAGGGTGAGAAAAAGCCTGTTATTACCTTTTATAACATTCTAACATTCTGTCCTACCTCAATTCACCCCGGTCAAATTGTTTCTAATCCACTCAGTTACCTGAGGGTTTTATTTGATTACCTGCCAATTAGCAATGGCCTTTCCAAATGTAAAAGGTACCATAGGGTAGAAGAATGAAATAGATGCTATAGGAAAAAAGTCATTTGGAAAAAAAAAAATTGTCTCTTTGTCAATTACCAATACAACTTGATGTACATTATCTAAAAAATAAAAACAAAATCCTGCTTCAAATTTAACTAAATCTAAAATTACATATTAGAATTTTGGCAATAAATTGCACTGTGAATATTTTCCTATAAGAAGATAATTTTTTTCCTCATTGATGAAATACCAAAAATTACTTTCATGTGTATTTATGCCTTCTCTGCTCATGGATCCTATTTTGAAAGTGACATGTAAAAGAGCTATGATTCAAATCTATCAAAAAAGCTGATGGTTTAGCCAAATTAATCTATATTTGGAATAAGAGGGGGTATAGAAAATTTTAGACTTCTACTTTGAAAAAGTTTGTTGGAAACATTGTAGACAACTATAACTATTAATATATTTATCAATCTATACATGTATACATGCATTTATACAAACATATAATATTTATATAAACTATTTAAATCCTCACAATAGCTCTATAAGAAAAATGTTATTGCTTTACACAATTTATAGATATCAAAACTCAGTCACTGAGTACTGATTTATCTTTAGTCACAGAGCCAATAATTAGCAGATCCAGGATTAGAACTCAAATAGTCTATCTTCAGAATCCATGCTACTACTATACTTTTTCACAATTTTATTGGTTTAAGCATACCTTTTACTTTACAGATTTTGATTCCATTAAATATGTAATTTTCAAAGGCAATACTCAAAATATGCCTAAACCAGATCATTCAGTTTTTTAAAAGTTCATAAAAAATGCTTCCATATATATTAAAAATTATAATGAGGCGAATCTTCTGGAAATGGTCTGTTTAGATGTCTGTATTCTAGACATGACTTTAAGATTCTTTTCAATTTATCCCAACTTCTAGCAGAACTCTTCACAATACTTTTTAAAAATTAAAATAACTTAAATAAATCAGCAAATTAGTCATCAGAATCAAATGCTAATCTATTATCCCCTTACACGTCATCAAAGACAAATATGAGAACAAGAGTATGTATATAACATTTTTTTCAAACAAATGGTAATAAACGTTCTAGAGTCAAAATACATTTCAAAACCATCATCTCTGACTCCTTTCACTTAAACTGGTAAATTCGCATAACCAAAACAACACTCTCCTCTATGTTTTCCAATTAATAGGATTTTAATATGTTTAGAAAATATCTGGTTGAATTTAGTGAAACAGCCAATTATGATCCAGGTGTTTCAACTGTATAAATAGCCAAAATGTGGACTGCATTAATTATGGCACGTCTTTATCTCAGCTCCAAACCATCAAACTAAAAATGGAATAAAGAGTATTGCATATTTCCCCAACTTATATGTAGATTGTGTTTTAATATCTCATTACATCTTTAAAGGATAGAATAAAATCTCTAAGGCACATAGAGCTCCTTGGTAATTATAAATACAAGATGGTATTAATAACAAACTTTTATTTCCATTCATTTTTCTCATTAATTCATTTTTTAAAAACATTGTATATTGCAATGGGATTTTTTTTTTTTCTTCCCTTGTTACAGATGTTTGGATTCTCTAATCCCCCGAGGTATCAGGGGCCTGCATATCCCATCTGCAGTGATAAACATATCTGGTGATTAGAATTTCATACAAAGCAAAATACTAATACATCATTAAGCCTACAAAATATTTAGTCCTCCATATGTTGTTTGTGCTTCAGATTTCTCAAACATTTTGCTATAAATGAAATGCAGAATAAATAATAGATACAAAAGTAAAGTAAAGAGTATTTAGATTTTTTAACTTCATTGTTTTACATTCTATTTGCATAAAGTATACAGTTCAACTCTCAGTGTTCCTCACTCCCTTGACATGAACTCTGAATATTCAGTGTATGAGGTGTGCAGAAGATATTTGTTTTATTAATACATTTGCCATTAAATTGAGCTTAATTTAAGATGGGTGGGTAAACCTGATTAGAAGTTTCCTGATTGGGTATTAATTGTCAGTCATCTTGCACAAAGTAAACTCTGTATTTTCCAAAGTCTGTGCAATGGAGTAAAGATTCTGTTTTTGCTACAGAGCTTAAATGTAACTTCATGTTGCACTGCATCATTTAAGAAATAAATCAATTAAGAAATCCTTTACACATTTTATTGCATATAATAAGCCAGAGGAAAAAAAGCCCAAAATAAAGTAATAGGAGGAAAACCACATCAATTGTGTAAAATGGAACAAAAATCAACTCTTACATTTGGACTCTCTGGTAATTAACAGCAAGTAATGTTATTTTTTTTTTCAACTTTGACATTTTCTGTCCTTTTCTACTAGCTTTCTTAGCCTTACATAAGTTCTACTCATCCCTTTTCTTTCCTGAGTTCATTTCATCTAGGATTACTTCAATTCAGAAATAGAATAGTAAATACTAGAGGGACTACACAAGTCCGTCTCCCCTAGTGAAAATATGTGAAAGACACAATATTTCACCCAACGAACAAAGTCACAATCAAAGAGCTGAATCCAGCAAAGCTTGAGATCTGAATATTTTAGCTTCAAAGGTAAACATAAATATGATCCTGGAGATTAAACAATTTAATATTTTTCTTATTTAATGAAGGCTAGGAGACTCCTGAGTACAAACACCCTTGAAGCATATTTTTCATAAAACCAAATTAACCAAAAATGGAACGACCTTTCAGGTCAGTCAGACCATCCCCTGGAGACCATAGAGGGCAGTTGCCTAGAATAAATACACCAGTGTTTTGTCCCCTCGAGTATTAGAGTTCCCTAGTGTTAGGCCAGCTTCTGACCTTTTATTTACAGTGTTATTTATTATTCATATTTTATTAAATATTTAAAATGCCACCTATTGTATTTGAAGACTATTATGAGAAGAAAAGGTCCCCGTTCTTCAGATCCAGCTAGTTAATATCCTGGACTTGGCATTAATTATCTGGAACTTCCTTTCAATCTCCTGAAGCTTCGTGCTTGTATTTAACAGTGGGCAGTTGCAAATCCTTTTGGCAGAAACCAAACATGGTTATGAAAACGGCAAGACTAAGGAATTAGTTCTCTCCTGACCATTTCATTCATAAATATATCCATCATTTCTTTCACCGCTTTCACCTCAAGTATTGCAATTACCTACTAACTTTTCTTTCCTCTTCTAGTAACTCCCTAATCTAATCGCTTGGATTCTCTACTGATAACCAATATTAACAAAGACATACAACAGAGACAAGGAAGGCATTTGGTAAAAATAAATAAATAAATAAATAAATAAAAGTATGACCCCTTCTTTGGGGGTGGGGGTGGTAGGTACCTCTGTGGCCATTACTTATATGGAATTTATTAAATCAATAGAGGCTCCTCTCTCTCTCCCCTCCCCATTCCCTCCCTTTCTCCCTCTCCCATGCGGTGGAAGTTAAAAGGTGAAAGGAAGAGGAATGTTAGTCTGCTAATTTAACTGCTTTCCTCCTAAGTCTAGTGTCTAGTTCTTCCCGGGGACCTCTGTATTTTCACATTAAGAGAAATGAGAAAAATCTACAAACTTTACCTTTGAGTAGGTTAACCCTAGGGCTGTGCATAAACATTTTATAAGAAAAAATATATAGCATCTGAGTTAACAATGGAATGACAACAAAAAGGAAACCAAATACAAACCAACAAGAAAACAAATCATTTTTCTGTGATGTTAGAAATCAATGCATTCTAGCTGCAGAGAAATGGAGGTATCTGAATGATGTTTGTGATGGGGATGAGCTGTTCCTGGCCATGCAGAAGCAGTCCAGAAGCAAGGCTGACAACTGGTCAGATAAGGGAACATGGCATAGATCTAAACCTATGTTTGATATGAACATCTTGAAATACACACTTAAATGCATTTAAATGCATCCTGAAATGTATTCGTATTTTAACTCTTTCCAAAAAAAATTATTTAAAATGATAGTTTCACCTTAGTTACATTTTAGGTTGTGAGAAAAAAGGCCTAGGTGGGGAAATAGCATTGCCACCATGGCAAATGCTGTGACCAGCGGGAGGAGCAAGCTCACAGAGGTCGTTGGGAACGGGACCTGTGAGGGGTAGGCCCCAGTGCAGAAGCAGATAATATAGTCAGCTAGCATACGTGACCTTGAAAAAAAGTTTAACAAAGAATAATCTCCCACTACACTCACCTCCACCTCCTCAAAAAAAAAAAAAAAAAAAAAAAATAGTTCAGGCAAAGTCAGGCATCATGATTTGGATTATTCTAAGTCTCATTCTGTCCACTGCTCTGATTGCTAATTTTCATTCTCAAATCCTTTTCTATGTACATCCCCAGTTTTTTTTTCATTTATTTTCCTCCTTATTTTCTTCCTTACTCCACATCCCTCAACAACTTCAAAGGATCCTGACATCAATTTTCATTTCTTAACATCTATTTTCTATTGAGTCGGAAAATAAATCAGACTTCCTAGGATTAAATCTTAGATCTGTCAGTTATTATTTGCGTGACCTTGGAGAAATGAATACTTCTGAAACTTGGATTCCTCATATATAATATGGAAATAAAAATTAGGACATACGTAGATGTTTTTGATGAGTAAATGAGGTTATTTGGGTAAAGCACTTGGCAGAGTGCCTGGCATACAGTATATCAATATTAGCTGCAATTATTATTAATTATAATTAGTCAGATGATTCTAAATATGTATCTCCAACCATGGTATTTATACTCATCCCCAGCCTTTATTTCCAGCTCCTTGCTGATTATGTCTTAATATCACTGCATATTCAACATTTGTTAAACTAAACTCATCCTTTTTTAACTTTTCAAACTGTTACTTTATGCTAATATCCAATTTTCTCTATGTACTGATCTAGTTAGTTAGTAAACTCTCTATCTACTATTGATATTTCCTGAACATTCCTTCCCACCTGTCCATTTCCAAAGTCATCCTCCAGTGGAAATGCTCAATGATGGCCTCAATTATTGCAATCATCTACTAACTTTTCTTCCATCTTCCAATACCTCCCTAGTCTAATCACATGGAATGCTGGAGAGGAATCAATATTCCCAAATCACAGATATTAATCTATAGACCCTCCAAATTTACAGTGGTTCTATAATTAAATCCCTTTACAAATTTAGAATCAATCTTGACTTCTAGCTTTTTCTACTCTTACACAAACCTTTAAGCACTAGTAAAATATGTTTCAAATCTTTTCATTTTACATATTTCTCTTATTCTCTCTTTCTGAAATGTATTCAACATTACATTTCTGTGTAGAATAATACATGTCCTTAAAGGGCCATCTTGAATACAATTTCATTTATAAAGATTTTCTTAACTGTGCTATTGCCTTGACTAAGCCTTTCTAGCATTTGATTTATATATTTCATCTGCTACTTCTCTATAACATGAAAAGTAATATGTGTTTATTGCTCCTAATACCTCACTAGGTTTAAGGATCCTTGGGGAAGGTTTATAAGCATAACTGAGCTTTACATTTACTTTGTACCCTGCAAAATGTGCCTGATTGACAGACAGATGTATAATTAATTTAATGATGCTTGGTCATTTAAAAAAGTGCCATAAAAATAATTTTTCATAGCATCCAGTTAAAGTTATTACCGAGTGAACAGAAAATATTTATTAGTGAATTTCATTATGGATACAAGTTCCAGGTAGTAATGCAGCCAAAATCTTATTAATTTTTATTTCTTAAACAAAGAATTATTTAGGCCAAAAGGAAATTCTGTGTACCTTAAAAATACACATACATACATTCACATTATGGTTAGAGTTTAAATATTAGAACCCAATGATAGGGGCCAACACTGGACTACATGCTGTGCTAGGACAAATGACCCCTGAATCCCTACATCCTTTGGGCTCTGCCAACATCTTCCCACATCCAGTCAGGTGATTTCAGCATTGTAATACTAGCTAGGGCCATTAGTGTGGTTGTGTCACCAGCACCCGAGCCCAAACAGCAGCCTATATGCCAAGGAACAAGCAGTCCAGCACATCAGGAAGGCTGCCCCCTTGGATACAGGTAGCAGAAACGTGTGCTACCCAGAGCCTGAAAGCTGCCTTCCCAGAGTCCCCCACCACTGACAGTGACCCTTACCCCTCCAGTGATGGGGCCACCACAAACCTGCGTGTGCTGCCTGGGGGCCCAGGAATGAACCTGCCACTGTTGGCACTCTCACGTCACCCAGGAATCAACAGACCTGTGGACCAACCTGCTTAGCCTGCTACCATTGACAGCCAAGCACCTCAACTGGTGGCCTAATGACCAGACCGCCCACCCACCAAGCCTGTTGCAAATACTATTGGTGCCCATGTACACCAGGGGTCCTGAGGTTTAGTCTAACTTACTGGCCTCTGCCATTACCCACACACACCACCCAAGGACCTGAGAACTGGCCTACGAGGGGCCTGCTACCAACCAGTGCCTGCACATACCACCCAGGTTCCTGAGAAATAGCCCCAACCAGTTCCCCACTCTTCAGAAAAGCCTCAGCCACATCATCTACAAATAACTGCAGCTAACCCACTGAGGAACTCACTAACACTGCTGACATTGATTACAGCCAAATAAATGATATGGAGACTACACTACTGTGCCCATGTAGATCCAAAGCCAAAGTACCCTACCTAACTGACATAGACACATCTATATACAAAGAAGTCTTTCCCTATAGAAGCTACTCCATAAAAATCAGAAGTGACTGATACACCAATGTCCAGATATCAATGTAAAGATGCAAGAAACATGAATAAGCAAGAAAACATGATACTGCCAAAGGAAGATAATCTCTAGCAACAGACCCCAAAGAAAAGAAAATATATAAAATTCCCGAAAAGGAACTCAAAATAATTATTTTTTTAAAGAAACTCAACAAGATACAAGAGTACACAGGTAAACAATACAAACACATCAGAAAAAATAAATTTATGATTTGAATGAGCAATTCAACCAAGAGTTAGATATCATAAATAAGAACTAAACAGAAATTGTATAAATGAAGAACTCAATGAATGAAATAAAGAATACAATCAAGGGCTTAAACAATAGACTAGATTAAGCAGAAGAAAGAATTTCTGAACTTGAAGATAGGTCTTTTGAAATAACCCAGTCAGACTAAAAGAATAAAGAAAATTTATTCTTATATATTGTTAAAAAACTGAAGAAAGCTCATATGACATATGAGATGCCTTCAAACATTTTGGAAGTTCCAGAAGGAGATGATATAGGAAAATATAGAAATCTTACTTAATGAAATAATAGCTGAAAAATTCCCAAGTCTTGCAAGAGATATGAACATTCAGATACAGGAAGTTCAAAAGATCCCCAAATAGATTCAACCCAAAAATGTTATTCCAAGGAACATAATAGTTACATTGTCAAAAGTCAAAGACAATAAGAAAGTTCTAAAACATCAAGAGAAAGCATCAAGTCACATTTAAGGGAAGCCCCATCAGACCAACAGTGGATATCTTAACAGAAACCTTACAGGTTAGGAGAGAATGGGTTAATATATTAAAAGTGCCGAAAGAAGAAAATTCAAATAATACTATACCCAGCAAAGCTATCTTTTAGAAAGGAAGGAGAAACAAAATAGACAAGCAAAAACTGAAGGAATACATAACCACTAGACAGGCCCTAGTAGAAATGCTTAAGGATCTGAATAGACTTTTCTCAAAAAACAGCCAAGTATATGAAAAAATATTCAACATCATTAATTATCAGGAAAATGCAAACCAAAACTATAATGAAATATCATCTTACCTAGTTAGAATGGTTATCATCAAAAAGACACACACACAAAAAAATGCTAGTGACAATGGGAGACAAGAGAATTCTAATACAGTGTTGGTGAGAAAGTTAGTTAGTATAGCTATTATGGAAAATAGTATGGAGGTTTCTCAAAAACTAAAAATAGCACCATCATATGATCCAGCAATTCTACTACTTTATATTTATCCAATACAAAGGAAATCAGTATATTGAAGAGATACCTGCACCCCCCCATATATATTGAAGCTTGATTCACAATAGCCAAGATATGGAATATACCCAAATGTCCACTGACAAATGAATGGATAAAGAAAATGTAGTATACATGCACAATGGAATACTACTCAGCCATGAAAAAGAATAAAAATCCTGTCATTCACCGCAACATGGATGACCAGGAAGACAATATGTTAAGTGATATAAGTCAAGCACAGTAAGATAAAATATCACGTGTTCTCTCACTTATATGTGGGAGCTAAAAAATTGAGCTCATAGGTAAAGGGTAGAATTGTGATTATTAGAGTCTGGGAAGGATAATGAAGACAGAAGGATAGGGAGAAGTCACTTAATGGATACAAAGTTATAGCTTGATGAGAAGCATAAGTTCTATTGTTTTGTAGCACTGTAGGGTGACTGTGCTTAACAATAATTTAGCATATATTTTCAAAAAGCTAAAAGAGAGGATTTTGAAAGTTCACAGTACAAAGAAATAACAAATGTTCAAGGGAATGGGTATGCTAATTACTCTGATTTAGTTACTATGCATTGTATATGTGTGTATGGAACTATCAATACTATCAGTCTGTCTGTAACCCATAAATATGTACAATTATTATATGTTAACTAAAAATAAAAGAAAAATATACTCAGTGGTAGAAATTTTGATTCTGGAATGCCAATACAACCTCCTTCCAGATTTCATCTTCCCAACTATAAAATCTGGGAAAAATATAAAAGTCACACTGAATTGAAGGCCTCACAAAATGAAAAGTAAAATTCTGAAGAAGAGGGGGCACTTTGAAAAAGGATTATCATGGAGTGAGTTACCCATTTTACAGTTTTAATTCTGATGGCGGGTCACATCCAAGCCCATGCCATGTAGCAGAAATAGCAATAGGAAACACATAGACTTTCTGGATTCAAGAACCAATGGAAAGTGTTTGTGGCAACCAAAGTAAGTATAAGGGAATCCTGGGATAGAGAATAGGAGAGAAGAGAACCATAGTTTGTATATAAACTCCTCAAAAAATGTATGGGTAACTCCTGAACAAGGACTGGATTGGAGGAGCCTCAAAGCAGCCTACCAAAGAACAAATTACCTGAACTTAAATTTGACTTGCTCTCTTAGAGACAGAGTTTGCAGTTTATGTCCAACCAAGTTAACTGCCTGCCAAAACCAACCAACCAAACACAAATCAACATTTTCCAGAGGAATATATCTAAATGTAGAATCCTTACAAAGTGCAATTAATATATCTAAGGTATAACACTAAATTATGTGATATGCAAAGTACCAGAAAAATATTCACAATTATTGAGCAAAAGATAATCACTAAGACCAAACTTGATAAAACCCAGATATTAGAATCATAACTATATTCAAAAATTTTAAAGGCTGATATTTTTGCAATGAATAAAATATTAGAATATTTCATCAGAGAAATAAAAAATGGAAATTCCAAAGTGTTAGAAATTCAAAAATTACTGGGTATGCTTAATCGTATAATGGAAGTAGTTGAAGAAAAGCCAATGAATGTATAGATAATAAAAAATATTCAGTTCAAAATCCAGAAAAAATATATCAGATAAAAAATGAATGCCCCCCAGAGGTTTGTGGAAACAATGGACTTAAACAGAACTGTAGAACAAATGGGCCTGACTGACATTTATAGAACATTCAACCTAAAAACCACTGAATATATGTTTTTCTCATCAGCTCATGGGACATTCCCTAAGATTGACCATATCCTGGGTCACAAAGTATGTCTCAACAAATTTAAAGAAATAGAAATTATACCATGAATCTTCTCAGACCACAGTGGAATAAAATTAGAAATCAACTCCAACAGAAACTGTCATCTCTGCATGAAGTTATGGCACTAAACAACCTTCCACTGAATGATTATTGTGTAAAGGAGGAAATCAAGATGGAACTCAAAAGATTCTCTGAACTAAATCATAAAGGAGATACAAGTTATCAAAATCTGTGGGACACAGCTAAAGCAGTCCTGAGAGGAAAATTTATATCCATAAATGCCTACATCCAAAAGACAGAAAGATCACAAAAAAAACAATCCAATGAATCATCTCAAAGAACTGAAAAAGGATGAGCAAACCAATTCCAATTTCATCAGAAGAAAATAAATAACAAAGATTGGAGCAGAACTAAATTAAATTGATAATAAAAAAATACAGAATATTAATAAAACAAAAAGTCGATTCTTTGAAAAAATAAACAAAATTGACACACCTCTTGCTTGATTAATGAGAAGCAGAAAAGAAAGGACTCTAATAAGCTCGATCAGGTATGAAAAAGGAGAAATTATAACTGATGCCATGGAAATACAAAATATCATCTATGAATACTATAAAAACCTCTATGTAAATAGGCTTGAAAATATGGAGGAAATGGACAAATTCTTAGAAACACATAGCCTCCTTAGGCTCAATCAGGAAGAAACAGAATTCCTGAATAGATGAATATCAAGTACTGAAATTGAAACAGCAATAAAAAACCTTCCTAAAAGGAAAAGTCCTGGACCAGATGGTTTCACACCCAAATTTTACCAGACCTACAAAGAAGACCTGGTGCCTATCCTGCAGAAATTATTCTAAAACTTCAAGAAGGAAGGAATCCTCCCCAACAACGTTTATGAAGCCAACATCACCCTGATACCAAAACCAGGAAAGGATGCAACAAAAAAAGAAAACTATAGACCAATATCCCTTATGAATATAGATGCAAAAATTCTCAACAAAATCCTAGCAAACCGAATTCAGGTGCTTATAAAAAAAAATAATCCACCAAGACCAACTAGGCTTCATTATAGATATGCAGGGATGGTTCAACATATTCGAATCTATAAATATAATTCACTACATAAATAGAAGCAGAAACAAAGATCATATTATCCTCTCAACAGACACAGAAAAAACATTTGACAAAATTCAACACCCTTTTATGATAAGAACATTTAACAAAATAGGTGTAGACAGGACTTACCTAAAAATGATACCAGCCATATATGACAAACCCACAGTCAACATCATAATGAATGGGGAAAAATTGAAAGCATTCCCACTTACAACTGGAACCAGATAAGGTTCCCCTCTATCACTGCTTCTGTTCAATTTAATGCTGGAAGTCCCAGCCAGAGCTATCAGACCAGAGAAGGAAATTAGGGAATCCAATGGGGACAAAAGAGGTCAAGCTATCGCTCTTTGATAATGATATGATATTATATGTAGAAAACCCCAAAGACTCTGCCATAAGACTACTGGAATTGATAAATAAAATTCAGTAAAGTCTCAGGTTACAAAATCAATTGTACAGAAATCAGTAGCATTCCTATATTCCAACAAAAGTCAAACTGAGAATGAAATGAACAACTAAATACCTTTCATGATACCAACAAAGAAAATAAAATACCTAGGAATATATTTAACAAAGGAGGTAAAAGACCTCTACAGGGAGAACTACAAAACACTAAGGAAGACAATAGCAGAGGGGGTAAAGAGGTGGAAAACCATACCATGCGCATGAGTCAGCACAATCAACACTGTTAAAATGTCTATATTGCTGAAAGTGATCTACAGATTCAGTACAATCCCTATTAAAATACCAACATCATTTTTTTTTTTTTTGCAGATTTAGACAAAATAATTCTATGCTTCATATGGAACCAGAGAAGACCCCATATAGCAAAAGCAATTTTAAGCAAAAAGAACAAATTGGGAAGCATCAATTTACCAGACTTCAAGCTATATTACAAGGCTATAGTAACTAAAACAGCATGATACTGGCACAAAAACAGAGATACAGACCAATGGAACAGAAATGAGACCCAGATATAAAACCATCCTCATATAGCCATCTAATCTTTGACAAAGCAGACAAAAACATACACTGGGCAAAAGAATCCTTATTCAATAAATAGCGCTGGGAAAACTGGATAGCCACATGTAGAAGACTGAAATAGGATCTGCACCTGTCACCTCTCACCTCTCACAAAAATCAATTTATGGTGGATAACAGACTTAAACCTAAGGCAGGAAACTATAAGAATTCTAGAAAAAAATGTTGGAAAAACTCTTATAGACATTTGCCTAGGCAAAGAATTTATGAAGAAGACCCCTAAGGCAATCACAGCAACAACAAAAATAAATAAATGGGACCTGATTAAATTAAAAACCTTCTGCATAGCCAAAGAAGCTGTCACAAGAGCAAACAGATGTCCTACAGAATGGGAGAAAATACTCATGTGCTACCCATCCAATAAAGTGCTAATAACTAGAATCTATATAGAACTCAGGAAAATCAGCAAGAAAAAAATCAAACAACCCTATCAAAAATTGGGTAAAGGACATGAACAGAAACTTTTCAAAACAAGATAGACTAATGGCCAACAAACATATGGAAAAATGCTCGACATCTCTAATCATCAGAGAAATGCACATCAAAACCACAATGAGATATCACTTATCTCCAGTGAGAATGGCCTTTATCAAAAAGTCTCAAAACAATAAATGTTGGCATGGATGTGGACACTGCTAGTGGGACTGCAAACTAGTGAAACCTCTGGTGAAAGTAATTTGGAGATACCTCAAAGAGCTACAAGTAGAACACCAATTGATCCAGCAATTCCATTACTGGGCATCTACCCAAAAGAACAAAAGACATTCTACAAAAAAGACACAACCCAAGTGCCCATCAATACATGAGTGGATTAATAAAATGTGGCCTATGTATACCATGGAATTCTACTCAGCCACAAAAAAACAATGGTGATCTAGCACTTCTTGTATTATCCTGGATAGAGCTGGAACCCATTCTACTAAGTGAAGTATCACAAGAATGGAAAAACAAGCACCACATGTACTCACCATCAAATTGATATTAACTGATCAACACTTATGTGCACATATAGTAATAACATTCATCAGGTGTTAGGCAGATGGGAAGGGGAAAGAGGGAATGAGTATATTCACACCTAATGGGTGCAGTGCACACTGCCTGGGGGATGGACACACTTGAAGCTCTGACTTGGGTGAGGCAAAGGCAATATATGTAACCTAAATATTTGTACCCCCATAACATGCTGAAATAAAATAATTTCAAAAAAGAAAATTTAAAAACATAACACAAAGTTAAATAGAAAATATTATGCATCATTTTCTAATGAAAACAATTAAAATTGTATATATAAAAATACACACACATATATATACACACACCTATTTAAAGTTTTACAAATAAGATTCCAGCCTATATCATTTTACTTTTGAATTTTGCCCAACTTTTGAGGTAAAAATAAAGTCAATTTTACACAAAATCATTCTTAAAATTGAGAAAGAACACTTCCAACCTTGTCTTACTAGGTTAGCATAATTCTAATACCAAAACCTGCCAAAGCTATTACCAAATAAGAAAATTATAGACATATAATTCTCATGAATTTAGATGAAAAATTTCTTTCATATTACCAAAATAATCAAATTTAGCAATATATACTGGGATAATATAGTCAGACCTAATAGAAATTATCAGGAAGGCAAAGTTGATTTTAATTTTGAAAACGAACATAACTTACAATGTGAACAGAATAAAGAGTTAAAAAAACGCATGAACAATAGGTGCAAAAAACATATTGACAACAATCAATGACAATTTATGTTTAACAAAAAAAATGAAATACACTTCTCAGCCAACTCATAATAAAAGGAAATTTTCTTAATTCCTTAATCCAAGGAAGAGCATTTATTAAAAAAACTATAGCTATTCAGACATTAAAAACAAAACAAAAAAATAAACAGTGAATTCTGTTATTTGTGACAACATCAATGAATAGAGGACATTATGTTAAGTGAAATAACCCAGGTACTGAGAGACAAATAATGTATGATCTCATTTATATGTAGAATCTACAACAGTTAAATTCGCAGAAGTAGAGCATAGAATAGTGGTTACCAGAGACTGGGAACAGGCTGGGAGGGAAAAGGGGAGAAGTTGACCAATGGATACAAAGTTATAGTTAGATAGGAGGAATAAATTCTGCTGTTCCATTGCATAGTATAGTGAGTTAATAATATTAATATTTGCATTGTATATTTCAAAACAGCTAGAGGATTTTTAATGCTCTTATCACAAAGAAATGGTAAATGTCTGAAGTGACGAATATGCTAATTATCCTGATTTGATCATTACAAAATGTATACAAATATCAGAATATCACATTATACCCCATAAATATTTACAATCATTATTTGTCATTAAAAATAAAATAAAACTTAAAAGCTATAGGTAACATCCCTATAATCAGAAACAAAGCAAGAATGTCAGTTATCACCAGTTCTGTCAACATTGTCCTGGAAATCCTAACTATTAAAATAATGCATTTAAATAAATAAAAGTCACAAAGATTACAAGAATCAAATAAACTATGTACTGATTAAAAATAAATGTTCACATAGTAAATCCTAAGGAATAGCCAAAACAATGACTAAAATTAATATCATTTTAGGATCCAAAGTTAATTGATATAAAAGTCAATTATATTCTAATATGTGAGCAAGAAATTATTTGAAAATAAAATTGCAAAGATTTCTTTTATAATCATTCCCCAAAATATAAAATATTTAGGTATAAATTGAGACCTATTCCCCAAAGATTACAAAAACTAAAGAAAACCTGAATGAATGAAGAAATACATAATACTCATGGATTATAAAATGCAATATTGCCAAGATGTAATGCTCCTCCAATTGATCCAAGTTCAAGACAATTCCAATCAGGATTCCAAATGACTATACTGTAAAACTTTACATTCTGTTTCTTAAATTTATATGACATTGCAAATGACTAGAATATCTAAAACAATATTGAAGTGTAATAATAATTTGGGAGGACTTAGACTATCCTACATTAAGACTAACTATATAGCTGTCATAATTAAAACAGTACTGTAATAAATGTTGCTGAATAGATCAATAGAGGAAAGAAAGCCCAGAAATTGTTGCACACAGAGCCATCTGATTTTTTTTACAAAGGTGCTAATCATTACAATAAGAAAAAGAAATCTTTCCAATAATGGTGCTCGATTAATGAAATAGTCACATGAAAAAGAAATGTTCATCTCTATATTATACGATAAATAAAAATAATTCAAAATTCATCATTGGTCTAATTTAAGCTAAAGCCATAAAGCTTTTAAAGAAAACCATAGGAAAGTATCTTCACAACTTGGGAGTAGCCAAAGGTTTTTATACAAGTCATAAAGGTCAGAGATATAAGAAGGAAAAAAAAAGGAAATCTGACTTTATCAAATTAAAAACCTCTGCTTCTCAAAAGATATTGTTAAGAAAGTGACATGTATACGCGGTAATATTCTGAAAAAAAAAAAGAAAAGAAAGAAAGGCTGACACAGAGAATGGCAAGAAAATAACACACACACACACACACACACACACACACACACAAAGAAAGTGAGTAAGTAAGCTTCAGAGTTTGAGAACTTTTATTCAAGTCATCACTCAGTCTGTCAGTCAGTCAGTCAATCTCTGAAAAAGAACACTTACAAAACAATAATAAAAGCACATCCCTCACCCCCAAAATAAGCAAAATATTTTTTAAAAACTCCTTGCAAAGGAGGATACATGAATGACCAATAAAGGAATAAAAAGGAGTTTGACATTATCAGTCATCAGCAAAATGCCAATGAAAGTAGGAAAGATATACAAACTCATACTCACCAGAATGGCTAAAACTAAAAGAACTCATATAACAAATGCGACCAGAAAATAAAACAACTTGCACTCTCATGTTTTGCTAATAGGAATGTAAAATGAAATCCCTAAGTTTTTACCCAAGAAATATTAATAGAAGTATATTCACAAAAAGAAACTGTACAATAATGTTCATAGTAGGTTTATCCCTGATAGCCGAACATTGCAGATATCCCAGGTATACATTAACTGGTAAATAGATTTTAAAAATCTATTGTATATTTATACAATGGAAAACTATCAAATATTTAGCAAAAAAAAAAAAAAAGAACTGATAAACCCAATATCTTGGATAAATAAGCATGTGTGTGTGTGTGTTTATGCATGTTTATAAAATGCCAATTGATAGTTAGAAGAGTACACAATGTATGTTTTCATTTATATGAAATTACAAAACAAGAAAAATTCTTTTGTGTTAAAAAACTCAACCAGAACAGTATTTGTCTCTAGAGGATATGGATAGGGATTGACAGGGATAGGACCTGAGGGCACTTCCTAAGTTGATTATGAGGTTCGACAGTTTGACAGTTTGGGTTACACAGTCTGTATGTACTTATCAAAACTCAGTGAATCTATACTTGAAATTCATCAGTACTTGGTCATTTCACTGTATGTTGATTTTAATTCATAACAAAACATTGCACACAAATCTTAGACTGTAGTTAATGACATACCATTTTGGGGGACAGTGTACTTATTTAAGATGAATAAATGGATATAGAGAGGGACAGATAGGTAGATGTTCTTTAAGATCAGTGTTAAATGTTAATGGTAAAATTTTCCAGGTGAATATACAGATTCAGTGAATATTTTTTCCACTTGGTATGTGTTTAAAGTGTTTCATAGTAAAATAGTAGAAAAAGAAACAAATCAATGACAGCAGACATATATTATAATTTTCTCTATATATCTATTTTTTCCAGGTAGGATTAAGTAGCTTGTATCAGCAAACCTTTCAATTTAGAATATAGTTAGAAGCCACATTAAGTAAAAGAGAAAAAAATAAATTAATAAAAAATAATTCTGATTGAAGCCATTGGAGACCATCCAAGGCAGCTGGGACTTGAGGAGTCAAGTTTCCAGAATAAAGGAAAAAAAAAAAAAAAACAGTAAGATGAGCACAACTTTGTCAGTTTTCCTGTTGAGCTCTTTGCCTATCTTTAAACCATTCAGGATGAGGGACCAATCCGAAAGCAGCAGTTTAGAGCTTTCTGCATTCTCACAGGGATGCAGGGATAAAAATTGCATTTCAAGGATACCAAGGAGGCCACATCTTGATGGGCCATGATTCCAGAGGAATAAAGAATTATAGAATTTTGCATCATTTTTTTTTTCTTTCAAGCTATTTGCCAATTTTGAATCAGTGGGAAACACATAAAGAATCCAACGAGAAAACTGCATCTAAGAAGGAGACAAAATTGGCAGTGCTTTTGGTAGTCTCACTTTCCTATAATCACAAAAATTGGATTTTAGGAAATGCCAAAAGGAGGAAACCCATTAAACCACCCGCTCCCAGTCTTTTAGTGGAGAGGTCTGAGAGCTAAGTTAGAGAAATATGTGCAAACTAGAAACAGTTTAGCCCTCAAAAATACCAGAGTTAAATGATCTCAAACTCTGATTGTCTTTACTCTAACTGCCCACCAGATGAAAACTAAATTCTCTCTGGAAGAAAACATAATCAAGATCCCCTAATTTATTTTATACACAGTATCCAGAAATGAATTTAAAAATACCAGATGTGCCACTTCCATTCAACATTGTACTGGAGTTACCAGTTAAAGAAGACAAGAAGGAAAAATCAAGATGGAAGGACTTGAAAGAAATAACACCGTCATTATTTTCATTTGATGTGCATAGAAAATCCAAAGGAATCTAACAATTATTAGCAAACAAATTTAGCAAGTTTGGTAGGGAAAATGTCAATATGTAAAAATCAAGTGTATTTCCATATACTGGCAACAAGCAATTGAAAATGGAAACTTTTAAAATGAAAAAAAAAAAAAAAAAACAGTAAGATTATAAAACACCAAACACATAAGAAAAAATATTTGTAAGATATATAAAAGGCCTTTATGTAGATTTCTAAAAAACACCATGAAAAAAAAGTAGACTAAAACAGTGCATTAGCTAAGATAATTTTGAAGTAGATGACCCAGTTGGACAACTTACACTTGCCTTACTATAAAGGTACAGTAATAGTGTCATTTTTGCAAAAGGATATTAAAAGTAGTAATTCCATAAATAGATCCATATAAATTTGGCCACTAGATTTATTACATTGGTGCCACTGAAGAAATTTGGAAAAGAATAGCCTTTTTAGTAAGTGGTTCTGAGTCAACTGGAAATCGATATAAAAAAGTAAATCTTGCTTATATTAGATTATACACAAAAATATTAAATAAATTACAGATATATTTTAGACCTACCTGTGAAACTAGATTAAATTTCCAGAAAATAACATAAGAGACTATGTTTATAATTATGGCAGGGGAGATATTTCTTTATCTGAAAACAAAATTCACTGACCATAAAGAACATAAAGGTTGAGCATCCCTAATGCAAAAACCCAACATGCTCCAAAATCCAAAATTTTTTGAACATCAACATGATGCTACAAATGGATGATTCCAAACCTGACCTCATGTGACTGGTCAAAATACAAGAACAGAACACACAGTTTATTCAGTGTCCCCAAGGGAAAAAAAGACCCTCTCAGCCCATTTCAGTTGTGATATATCTTTGCCCCGCATGTCCAGATTCCCCCATGCAACCACCTTTGGAAAAAGTAATAAAATGCATGTGCGCAAGCCAGAAGCACCACAAGCAAGTTCCCCATGATTCCTCCCTTGGGGCCAAGACCTATGTGCATTACTCACTGTTTTTTCACTTATTCTCTGTTCTGTGGTGTAAAGATATTGTTAAAAATTTCAAAAAGGCATGCAGATACCCCTGTGGGTATAACAATGATAAGAAAAAGAGGAACCATTTATGTTTATCTATAGCACAAAGTCAAGCTATTGGGAGAATCTGGACAGTGGTGTAAGCGTGTATAAGGTATGTATGAAACATAAATGAATTTTGTGTTTAGACTTGGGTCCCCTCCCCAAGATATCTCATTATGTATATGCAAATATTCCAAAATCCAAAAAAATCCAAAATCTGAAACATTTCTGGTCCCAAGCACTTCAGATAGGACTTACTCAACTTATATTGATAAACTATATTTTATTAACATTAGAAACTTCCGTTCATCAATTATCTTAACCTCAAAAAAAAAAAAAAAAAAAAAGCTCTTCGTAGCATGAAGGGACATATTAGGAGAATATATTTGTAATACATATAACCAACAATGGCATATAATCAAAATATATAAAGCTCTTTTACAAATATAGAAGAAACACACATTCCAATTTAAAAAGAAAGAGGCCAAAGATATCAACAAAAAAGAATATACAGTAGCCAACTTGTAAAGTGAAATAAGCCAAGCACAGAAAGACAAGTATTGCATGTTCTCACTTTTATGTGAGAGCTAAAAAAGTGGATCTCATAAAGATAGAGAGTAGATTGGTGCTTACCAGCAGCCACAAAGGATAGGAGGAGGTGGGGATGCAGAGAAATTGATTAAAAGGTACAAATATACAGTTTGATAGAAGAAATAAGATCTAGTGTTAAACAGATCAGTTGAGGGGCCATACTTTACAATCATCTATTATATAATTTCAAATAGCTAGAAGAGAAGAATTCAAATCGTTCTAGCACAAGGAAAAGACAAGTATTTAAGGTGATGGGTAGCCCAAGTGCACTGATTTGATTTTTACAAATTATATGAATATATTAAATTAAATGTGTACCCTAAAACTATGTATGTCTATTATTCATCCATAAAAAGACAAGACTTTAAACACAGTTAATCATCAGAGAAAAGTAAACTAAAACTCTACTGGGAGCATATATGCTGGAATAGCTAAAATGTAAGTTTCACCACATCAAGTGTCAATAAAAATATGGTTCAATTGGAACCCCATGCTCTGCTACTGCAAGTATTAATTTGTAAAAATCAATTGTATATGTCATGTCCCTGCAATTCTAGTCTTAGATATATAGATCGAACAGAAATATATGCATTTAAGCACCATAGACGTGTATAAAAATGTCTATAGCAATGTAATTCACAACAATTAAGAATGGATATAAACTAATTGCTAATTAACAGTGAAATAGATAAACTGTGGCATATTTATCCAATGGAATTCTAAAAACAAATGGAAATGAATGAACTTGTACACTAGAACATGGATGATTCTCAAAAACATAATATTAAGTAAAGAAAGCCAAACACAAAATGATACTTATTATACAATCATTTATTTAGTGTTCAAAAACATGTAAAACAAATCAATGTTGAAAGACATCCGGATAGGGATCATTACCAGGCCAGGGGATTATGAAGACTGATAGAGACATAGGAAGGTTCCTGGGTTCATGGGAATATTCCATTTCTTCACGGGGGTTGTAGTTACACAAGTGTGTCCACATTTTTAAAAAGTCATTGAACTGAATAAATATGGTTTGTGCAACTTTTCAATATGTATACTTTAAAAAGTTTAATTAAAAAAGCAATGGTGTTATCAATGTAGGTAAACAGAGAACCTTCAGAGTAAGATCTATTTCTTATTCACTAAAAGATATGAACATTTTTAAGACAGAATGGTTTGAATGCCCAGACATCTATCTGCATATGGACTTTTCTTTTAGACTATATAGATGACATAATAGATAAAATTTATAACATTAGCAGATTCTTGTAATCTTTCATATTATTATTGGCCCTACATGTTTATGTAGCATATAAGGATATAGATTCTCCTTCTGAGCACTTGGCCAGTAAAAGGCAGTCCAGGCACCTGAAAACTTGATAAATCAGAAAAATTGTAGAGGTGCTATTTGAATGAATGTTAGAATATATGATTCTATAATGGACATCGAAGTTTTTCATGCTCACTCTGCACTGAAGAGGAGAGGTCCTTCTTAATCGGAAACGAGAAATATGCATTTACTGCCTGATGTTTGTACGTTCTATTTAATTAGATTTTGCACTGTATAAATTTTAAATTGGGGCAGGGTGAATGATATGTACACATATATATATATACACATACTATATATATGTAAATATATACTTTTATATATGCATACATGTGTGTATATATGTGTTTTATATTTATACCTGTATTCTCAGTATGCTTTCTTGGAATATACATTAATAAAAGTTTTTTTAAAAATTCTGGTTTTGAGACTGTACAGTTGAATACTCTAAAACAGTGGTCCCCAGACTTTTTGGCACCAGTACTAGATTTCATGGAAGACAATTTTTCCATGGATTTGGGTGGATTCGGGGGGATGGTTTGGGGATGATTCAAGTGCATTACATTTATTGTTCAGTCAAACCTCTCTGCTAATGATAATCTGTATTTGCAGCCCCTTCCAAGCTCTAGCATCACTGCCTCAGCTCCACCTCAGATCATCAGGCATTAGATTCTCATAAGGAGCACACAACCCAGATCCCTTGCATTCACAGTTTACAATAGGGTCCATGCTCCTATGAGAATCTAATGCCGCTGCTGATCTGACAGGAAGGTGGAGCTTATGCAGTGATACAAGTGATGGGGATTGGCTGCAGATACAGATGAAGCTTTGCTCACCTGCTTGCCCACCACTCACCTCCTGCTGTGCCAGCTGGTTCCTAACAGGCCACAGACCGGGTACCAGTCTGCGACCCAGCAGGTGGGGATTGCAGCTCTAAAATAGTGCCCCATCAGTAGCCAAATAATGTGGCCTGGTTCAAAATGTGTTTTCTTCATTTCATTTTCTATCCATAAAGAACTTATAAATTGTGACACTGGGGTACATATTAGTATTGTTATTAATTTATTTTTATTTCTTTTGCTGATGTCAAATAGCAGGGCAATTAGGCTAACAGTGATACTACCTCTAGTTAGGAGTGACTGGTGTAGGCTCCTGGAGTATATTATTACTACATTTGTGATGTGATTTATAATGAGAAAAATAAATAGCAAAAGCATATGATTATTTCTGTAATTTAACTTACATTTTCTAAAACTGGTAATAACTAGCATAATTTGGATCTCATAAAAGAAACAGAGATGCTCTACTGAATCTAAAATCAAAGCCCGTGAAAACCTTTTATACACAGTGTAAACAGACATGTTTAATATAAGCATCTGCCAATCTAATCTGATAATTTTGCTCATGTTGTATTTTTTGCCCATTTGGCATGTTTTTATGCAGCAATTTATATACAACACTGTATCAGCATATATGGGGGTATACAACCAGCTGTGTCCTATTATATAATTTACAAAAAAAAAAAGAAAAAGTCTGACAAAGAAAATTGCTTTCCAGTGAAATATGTAGAGAAAAATTCTAAGATGTGAAACCTGTTGACCTATTTTCCAATTGAGCCCACAAGGGCATATCATGTGCTTAGCCCTTTGGATACAATGTTGACTCCTCTTGAACAGACTGGCATGTCTACTCCCAGGCAGAATTTGTACATTCCCTTCACAAATGAGCCTATCATTTTTGAAGTCAACACTTTGAAAAGATAGGAAAGAGCTACACGCTCTTTACTCTCCAAAAGGGTTTCTAGAATTTTTTTTTCCCAATCTGAAAGTTTTGATTAGTAGTAAACAGAGTAAACTGTGGTGGTGAGTAACAATGTACAATCAGAATCAGAAGCATACATGAGATGAGCAGCTGCCAGTAGTTAACATAGTTTCTGCTCACTGTTTTCCAAAGCACTGCTTATGTTATAGAGGGAAAAAATCAGGGAAATAAAACTGTACAAAATGAATATGGGTCATAATCCTATCAGTGCTTCTCCTCCCATTGTCCACCTCCAATTAATTTTTCCAGATGTTTATTTGTTGAGCTTTTTAAGGTGAGAATCCTTTGATAGAATCTCAGTGAGTCAAGTACATTGGACAATAAATATCCCTTGTATACCTCTTAGGTTTTAATAGTTCATTGTCTTTAAATGCTTCACACACATTAGCAAGATTGTCTCTTTTGTAGGATAGCTTCAAAAGGATTCATTTTCTTATGGCATTTAATTCTTGTTTTGTGTAATTTTCTTTATTCTTGTTCAAGGCTCAATGAATTAATCCTTTCATTTTATTTGGTGACTCATGTACGTCTATGTACAGCAAGGGGTTTTATCCTTCTGTAATGGCTGTCTGTATCTAGATAGCCTGAAGTTCATAAAAGTATTTTGAAAAAGGCTCAAGGTGGTTCTGATACACTGTCTATCCATTTTGAATCATAGGCTTAGGTGAGAATGTACTGTTCTAATGGACTTTTCATTTTTGGTTCCTGAGGCAGTGATATGTTCTGGAGAACTAATACAGTGGCTTCCTTTTGTAAGTTAATTTCCCACCTAGTTTGATCATAATGAGACAATGTTGATCATGGTGACACAGTATTTTGGTTCATGGTTATAGATCCCATAGTATATTAATATGATATTCTGAGGATTGACTCTTTCAAGTGTGTGGTTCAGCTAGCATGGCGCTGTCTTCCAATCTGTAAGATTTTCAAAGAAGGCAGTCAGATCTTGGAATATAATAACCTCATTGATGTGTAGCCTCTGAGCTGCTGTCCAACTTTGCTTAAGTTTGCCTCATTTGAAACAATCACCATTTCATCTTCTTACTGTTAATAAATTAACTCTCAGTTAATTGCCATTTCTTTTAAAACCATCAAGTGTTTACGGCATCTATCCTTAGATTGTGGGGCAGGATGTACACTAATCAGATTTGTGAAATAAGCATTTTTAGCACCCCTTTCCAATTCTCTAGTTCCCTCGCAGTATTGCCTGCCTTGTCAGGATAATAACCAGAACAAGACCACTACTGCTAATAATAAATGGTTTTATAATAAAAATAAAATAGATATGAACATTTTGGGCTACTCAGTATGTTCCAGGAACTGTCTAGGCTCAGTGCTCTGCAAGTCTGAATTTCCACAAAACCTTTTAAGGTAGGTACCACTATTTTTTTCCCACGTTACAGAGGAGGAAACTGAGACATAGCGAGGTTAAGCAACTTTCAGGAAGTAATACAAGTAGGCCTGTCTAGCTCAGAATTGCTTGTTCTCACCTCTGTCACAGCACAATTGGCTGTGCTGCATCTGAGGCTGATATTGCTAAGCAAACAAACTCAGAGGTTAATGTACTACCATTTATAAGGTTTTGAGGCAGTGCTTTGGTTTAGAAGGAGCATCCTAAGGGAAAGGAGTGTTTGGTATTGCTGAAAGACCAGAGAAGTAGTGAGTTTGAGATAAACACAATTTCTAGTTATCTTTTATACAAGATTATAAGATAGAAAACCTGCAGGCCCAACTCATTAAAACAATAAAACCTGAAACAAGGTCTCCGACAAAAACAGAGAAACAGAATGCAGTGAAGAAACTGGTTAAGACCAGTAAAAGCCAAGATAGCAATGAGAATGACCTCTGCTCACCTTGTAGCTCATTATATCATGCTTATAATGTGTTAACGCACTGAAAGAAACTCCCACCAGCGCCATGGCATTACAGTTTACAATCACCATGACAACCCCTGGAAGTTACCTTATATGGTATGAAAAGAGGAGGAATCCCTGATTCCTGGAAATCTCCACCCCTTTTCCAGAAAAATTCATGACTATTCCACCCCTTATTTAGCATATAATCAAGAAATATCCATAAATGGGGTTCACCAGCAATGTACAGTTCCTACTCTGTCTATAGGGCTAACCTGCTTGCTGTTTGTTTGTTTAATAAATGTTGCTTTTATTTCCAATTTAAGGCTCCCGCTTGAATTCTTTCCTGAAAGAAACCAAGAACTCTCAGGCCTTCAGATCCCAGTTTTGGCATCCACTTTTCTGTGTCAATTATATTATCCTGCTGCTTAATTTACCCACGGCACATGAGATCAATCATATGGTGGTAGTTTCAATGTAGGAAATTAAAATCTTGTTTCATCATCCTCCATAGAAAAATAACAGCTCTTCTGATTATCATGGAGTATCTACTATGTATCAGGTATCGTCCTAACCATTTTGACTTCATTTAAAAAATGGGTACACAGAGACAATAGTGAGAGCTCACCAGTAATTATAGATATAAACTAATCTTTTGAGAATTAAATTGGTAAAATCTACACAAAATGAATATGACAGATTTTTTGTTTAACAAATGTATGAATGGAACATTCAGGAATATTTATAACTGATACAACTGAAATGAGGAAGAATCTCAGGGATGCAGGATAGGGATGTTATTACAATTAAGTAGACAAAAATAAAATCGGGTCTATTTCATCCTATTCTGAGAATAGTTATAATCAGGCAGAGGGGAGGAAGGGTTTGTTTATCCAAAGAGCTTAAACAAACAAGCAAGCAAACAACCACCACCTTGCTAACATTGGCAGGTCCCATTCAGGTACCATCTTAGGGAGATGTTTGTCAGTGACAAGCCCACTCAAATTGCGATCCAGGTGACATAGATCCATGCTACAGAGATCAAGTCAGCAAGTTAACAGATTCTAAAGGCAATAAATTTGAGAAATAAATAGTATCTCTTTTTCTTATATTTAATTAATTTAATAAACAAACACAATAAATTATTTTTATAAATATATGTTGTTCTCTTTTAAGAGAGTATGTGCTTGTTACACTGATGCTAGCTAGCATCTGTGTGCTTTATAGCTGTTTTTCCTATTGTAAGTTAATACATTGGTATATTGACATATCTATGCAGTTACGGCTCTAAAGGAATTTAGATTTAAGCCAATAATGTGAGTCAATTTACAGGTAACCAATAAGTCAAAGAAAACAAGTTTTTGAGCCATCAGGAGGTCCAGCCAGCTCAGTTACTAGGGCCAGTGTCATTTAATGAGGCACATTGGCTTGCCATCACCTGGGTAAGAGTCCTCTGCACAACTGGGTACCCTTAAACATAGCATTTTAACTGTAACAGTTTCTAATTATTTCCATTTAGGAGCCATTAGCTTCATTTTTACAGATGAGGAAACTGAGGCCCAGAGAGGTAATATAAATTCCTCCAGGTTACTCAACTAGTAAGTGCAGAGCAAATACTGAACCCAGAACTGTTTAGTTGAAAATTCACATTCTTTCTTCCACAAGTCAGAGTGCATTTCCTGAAAGACATATAAAGTTACATAGCCGTCATTGATGTGGAGTTGACAGTGATACCTTAAAAAGGATGAGAACCCAGAAAAGACCAACAGCAACCAAATCTGAAAATTTAATAGGTAGGTTTTCCGAAGATTTCACTTCTTTTCTTTTCTTATCTTTTCTTTTCTTTTCTTTTCTTTTCTTTTCTTTCCTTTTCTTTTCTTTTCTTTTTTTTAAGTAAGGTTTCAGGAGAATAACAAAATCTCAAAGCTGTGCCCATGACAGACACCCGGGAGGAAACTCAGTGTTACTCACTATTCCCACAAACAGGCTTAAGGTATTGTGAGGCTGTTTCCTAAATAAGGAAGTGCAAGTTGACGGCCCTTTCTCATATCCAATGCTCCAGATTATACTAGAAGTAGGCAAGAAGCAACAAATTGGCAGAAGATTCATAAGGAAAAATACATTTGTATGAGGAGATTATTCATTATGCTAAATTGAGTTTATCTTTTGAGAAGAGAAAGGGAAGGAGTATTAATATCAGAATCCAAATGGCTCTCCCTTCACATAAAGACTATTTTTCAGATTTTTAAGCCAAATTGCACTGTCAGAGAATCACTCCAAATTTCATAACCATTATTATGACTCAGGAGCATTAAGAAGTACTTATAGTACAGTTTGCCTGAGGCACAATTGTGAAGTAAGTGAAATTTATCTTCTGGGTCCTTCGTGTTCTTTCTCTATATTCCCCCATCCCTTCTGGCACTGCCTGCTGTTGTCCTTTGTTTTATTTTTCCATTTTTGGAAGAGTTATCAGTCATTTACACTTTAGCATGAAAGCATTATGATTAGCACAATTAGTTTGTTTCCTCATTTAGGATAAGTCCATGTTAAGAATCATTGCTGGGTGTGAAATAAAAGGCTTTGTTAAAAATGTTAAGACATCAGGGAGAAGATGGAAGTGCTCTTGAGGAAATCATTAAGGGCACTTTTGTGTATTTCCTGAAATGACACCACAAAGGCAATCTTCAACACATATGTTGATAAAAAAAATTGGTGAATATTATAACTATACCTTCTCTTAAAAAACATAATTAAAGATAAAGGCAGGTATGATAAATCATTTCCTTACAATAACCAAAATTTTAGGTTGGACAGAACACTATGCCTACCATGTACTCTTTCTACTTTTCACGTTTGCCCCTTCTTTTTCTGGAAGCATGGAGCCCTCTTATTCTGCCTTGCAAATCCTTGCCCTGTGCTTCACATTTATTTCTCATTCTCATTGGTATATCTTCCTCATAAACCAAAGTTTCTACTTCTCAGTGACATGTTCTCAATAAATGAGTATATTAGAAAATAATCTGATAAATTACTACTAACCAGAATGTATGTGACTAAAAACTGCTTCAGGTTTTAGTTGTCCAAATTCTTAAATGTATTTACTTTAAAAAATAATTGTTAAACAAATGAATGTGGCCATACTTAATTATAAACTTTTAAATCATAGGAGTATGGGAGATGTTAACCAACAGGCCTAGTGGCAAGCAATATTTCCAGCTTTATAATAGCAACAAAAACAGCAATGGCAACAGCAGTAATAACAACAGAAAAGCAGCACAAACTACAAAACAGGGTGGGTAATTTTCTACTCTGAGCACATACAAGATTGAACCCATATTGATGGTAGATGGACAGAATGGTATTAATTACACTCTGTTTGGCACACAGAGTTTTATACAAGAGGGAAGTTTTTCTATGAACATCCTTGAAGCATCTATTCATTAGGAGTGTTAAAGGCTGCAGAGGTGATTATCAATATTAAATAGTAGTAGAATGACTGGACTCACTGGCATGCTCACCTAACCGTTACAATTGCTGCTTTAGGATTATTCTGATCACATTTTAAGTCCCATTAGTGCTAAAGCCTTTCTGGAACAATCCCTAGAATTCCACCTCTCTTCTAATAGATATATTGTTTCTCTCTTCCATAACCCAGCAATATCTAGAGTTTTTGATCTCTAGTACTGAAAGGAAGTTTGGATTAAAATCTTTAAGCAGTTATAGAAAATAAAGTGAATCCTTTTCCTATACAGGCACAACAAAAGTAGCTGTGTGCATGCAGATACAATTCTTTTTCTTAGTCTAGCAGTTCAGATCCCATGGCCATTTCTCTTTGATCTTCCTCATGGTCTTGCTATCACTTTGAAACAGCATGGCAAGCACTCTGGGTACCAGCTTATTAAATACAGGTTATTGTTAAAAGAAAATTCCAGCTGAGACTGAGCTGATTCATGTATGGTCTCCCTTGTTTACTAAGAATTTTTTGACTGGAAAATACTGAAAGGAACCTTGCTTTTTATTTTTTTAAAGAAGTTTTAACTCTCTTTTATATAGAAAAAAATCTTTGAAGTAAAATTTTACCAATCACTACCCAAATTTGTTTAATCCCAAACCCTCTGTATTTGAAGGTATCTGTAAATAAGTGACTCAGTTAAACTGTATTCTACTGTCCCATTAACTAATATTGTCATTTTTTGCTTGAAAACGGAGGCTGCATAACCTAGATGTTATTAGAAAGTGTAGAGAGATGGGAAAATGTTGGCATTGCTTACCAGTATTGGTCAAGTTTTGTAGCTTATATTTTTTCATAAAAATGAAATATGGAAAAATTATATATAATTATAAAATTGCCATACTTTTAAAATCATAATGTGCATATGTACAGAGATGTGTTTATACATTCCCATACACAATTGTGGCAGTTCTAAGTTTTGTAGTCAAACGGATCTGGGTTTTATACTTTTTATTTACTGCTGGCCTTGAGAAGATTTTTTAACCTCTCTGGCCCTACATTTACTCATCTGAAACATAGGATTGATAAAAACCAATCTTGAAAAACTATTGTGAAGGTAAGAAATAATGAATAATGACTACTGTGCTATCTGACATGGAACGGGTTCTAGTAAATAGTGGCTGCTCTTGCTGCTGCTATAGCTGCTGCTTAGGAGGTTGTTACCAGGCTTAAGTAAATAAATCTCCTTAGCCACTCACTCAAGCTGTGTCTGTGAGAAGTAGCACATCTGCAATTCAGAACATCTGCCCCTGAGACTTCCTAGTTGGGGTCCATATTTTATAGCCTGTTTATTGTCCTTGGCACCTTAATACTATGGCTGGTGTATCTTATGAAGTCTCATGAGCCCCTATTTAGCTAATCTGGAGGAGCCTGATCTATCTTTTAGATCCCCCAAAAGTTAATTTTCATTATGATACACAGCCCTTATTTAAAATCAAAGGATCTCAAACA